>NC_088346.1:35210000-35415000 GCF_036884655.1 Musa acuminata AAA Group | reverse complement strand
TATGTCAACAAATTTGATATCAAAAGCCATCTCTAAAACACCTCTTAATAGGAAGAAAAGGTGCAGCATAGATTTGAAAACTATGACAAAAGATCATTGCAATCGTGCAAAACAATTTTAACTCGATTGAACACAACACACGTATTTTAAGAACCAATTTTTTTGCACAAGCAACTTGGCTTTGATGCCACTATTGGAAAATCTAGGGTGACATCACATATGCAACAGAAGAAAAAAAAATAAAAATCCTAAAATTTCTTTAAAAAATAAGGTTTCATTATCATGCAAAAATTGGTGCGTAAAAACCCACAAAACCAAAACACTATATGTAAGAGAATTACCTAGGGAGATCGTATATCCCTGAATTCCTGTAGATCTATGGGAATAGATTAATGAGTTTAAATGCCCTCCTCTCCAATGGTGATCAACATGGCAGGACCTATGAAGATACTCCTCAAATCATTGTCCAAAACTCTTCCTCGTGTGTACTACACAATCAAGAAGGGGCTGCCCCTTTTTGCTATCCATGCGCCCTAAATAGGGACTACAATATGAAGAGGAAAGGGAGAGAAGAGAATAGGAGGTGACAAAAAAAAAAAAAACTTGGCCCATGTCTCTTTGGTTCCTACCTATTTATTGAGGCCCCTAGTCAACTTAACCCTAATGGATCTTACCATATTGGGCATTGGATCTCCATCCAACTACCCAAGCCTCTTAGATTAGTGGGTCTCTATCCAATAATCTCTTATTGGCTCTTATTGGATCTCATCCATAGGATCCAATAATTTAAGAGGTTATTGGATATCTAATAAGATAGGGGTTCCAACAGATATCTCATATCTGAACCTCTACTCATCGCAACACCTACCATATGTGTGTGACCTTCTAGGCTCAATATCGGGTTAGTCATGAGTCATATCTGTCAGAACTCTTTCTGATTCAGTGAATTATTATCTCTATAATAATTCACACGACTCATCGACTACGGACGTACTAGGCCATTACGCCGTAGTCCCTAGATAATATAGGGGAATCCAATCCATTGGACCAGTCCATCCTCAGTTACCATGTATCTATAGTTCTTTATCTATTTAATAGCCTAGAGACTATATATCGAGCATGGTGCTATCAGACCCGTACAGTTTCTACTCGAGTCTCGCTCTAATCGGATTCTCTCGGAAAAATTTTTCTCTCTCAATCCGAATGACCCTAGTTAGGGATTTGTCTGAGTAAGAACACATGAGATATTCCTCTTATGACACTACGAGTGGATGATTATCTATCGACACTTAATAGGTCTCGTATGGTTGGTTACCACTCCCAATGACCGACTATACTAGATTTGGAACTTCTATGTCTATAAGTTTGGTATCAAAAAGTGAAGTGCTCATACAAGACATCCTTGGTTTCTCAAGTCTAAGGACCAAATATACCACTAGGACTATGGAATCATTGTTTGACAATAAGGCATCATCAACTATCCAACATTCCATGTGCGGATCAATCAGTGAACTCGTTCTCCAATGAGCACCTACACTATATCCCTAGTGTCCCCACACGAGCAGCTATGAGATCATCTGCCTCTATCATATGGATAGGTATATAGTACACTAGCCTATCTGGTTGTCTCGATGTCCCTCTCGAGTAACCTATGATCAGGATTATTTAGGGTCTATGTTTAAAGGTGAATTGGTCTCATTATCCAACATTTCGTACGAAGATTAGTGCGCAAAATCCGTGAAACTTAAAACTACGTATAAGATAGATTATGTTACCTTGGGATATCATATATCCTTGAATCACTGCAGATCTCTAGGAGAGAGTGAAGAAAGTCAAGCACCCTCCTCTCTAGCGGTGATCCATGCAACGGGACTATGATGACACTCCTAAAAACTCTAGGCCTACTCTGAGATAGAGAGGGGGAAGATAATAAGAGAGACAATGAATAAGTTCTATCCTATGAACCATTGAATCCCTCCTATTTATAGAGGTCCCCTATCAACTAACCCTAATGGATCTTGTCCTATTAGGTATTGGATCTCCATCCAACTACTCAAGCCTCTTAGATTAGTAGATCTCTATCGAATAATATCTCATGGGCTCTTATTGGATCTCATCCATATGATCCAATAATTCAGGGGCTTATTGGATATCCAATAAGATAGGGACTCAAGCGGATATTTCATATCCGAACCTCTACTCATTGTAATGCCTATCATATATGTGTGACCCTCTAGGCCAAATATCGAGCTGGCTGTGAGTCATACTTGTCATAACTTCTTCTGACTTTGTAAATTATTATCTCTATAATAATTCACTCGACTCATCGACTACAAATGTACTAGGCCACTACGTTGTAGTCCCTAGACGATATAGGGGAATCCAATCCATTGGACATGTCTATCCTCAATTACTATGTACCTATAGTTCCTCATCCATCTAATATCCCAGAGACCATATATCTGGCATGGTGCTGTCATACCCATATGGTTTTTGCTCGAGTCTCGTTCTAATCGGATTCTCCCGGAGAACTCTTTCTCTCTCAATCCGAATGACTCTAGCCAGGGATTTGTTTGAGCAAGAACACATGAGACGTTCCTCTCATGACACTAAGAGTGAATGATCCTCTATCGATACTCAATAGTCCTCGTAAGGTTGGTTACCACTCCCAATGACTGGCTGTGCTAGATCTGGAACCTCTAGACCTATAAATCTGGTATCAAAGAGTAGAGTATGCTTACAAGATATCATTGGTGTTTCAAGTCTAAGGACTAGATACACTATTGGGACTACGGAATCATTGTTTGACAATAAGGTATCATCAACCATCTAGTATTCCGTAAGTAGATCAATCGGTGAACTCATTCTCCAATGAGCACCTGTACTATATGCCTTGTGTCCCCACATGAGCAGCTATGAGACCAGTTGTATCCATTATATGGATAAGTATACAACACACCAGTCTGTTCGGTTATCTCAATGTTGTTAGAACCCTTGCATATTCTAAATTTGGGGTTGATCTCTTTAGGGGATCGGCCTCCTTGGAACTCTATAGGGGTTCCTCCCTCCAAGTTACTGCTCAAAGGCTATAGAAGAGATTCATCTATTGCTTAAGAAAAGATGAGGAATACATGGCTATTTATAGGGCTTCTAAACTCTAACTCATAATAGGACTCCTACTTAAGACTCCCATTCCCTTACAACTACTAATTCTTCTCTAAGAAAAAACCTCCTACATGAATGTCCCTCTCAATTAGGACTCTCCTAGCTAGAGTCCTAACAAAATGTCCCTCTCAATTAGGACTCTCCTAGCTAGAGTCCTAACAGACCCGTCCTCTTCAAATCAGCCTTGTCCTCAAGGCTGAGATTCCATGAACTCAGGGAACCAGGTCTTCATCTCCTCATATGGTTCCCATGTGGCATCTTCAAGTGGTAGATTATTCCAATGCACTAGTACTTCAGTAGAGGGATGTCGGCGACGAATCACGATCCTGCGATCGAGGATGGCTTGTGGTTGGGCTTGAATAACTCCATCCTCAGTTGTGTTGGGCAGTTAGATCTGGGGTGACTCGTGTTCTCCCAACTTGGGCTTTAGGCATGATACGTGGAAGACAGGGGAAATTTTGGCATCCTCAGGTAATTTAAGTTTGTACGCCACGGCTCCAATACGCTCTATGATCTGATAGGGCCCATAAAAACGTGGGGATAGCTTCATGGAGGCTCGAGTGTTGATAGAGAGTTGCTTGTATGGTTGTAGGCGAAGATAAACCCAATCTCCCACTGAAAATTCTCTTTCACTTCGTCATGTGTCGGCTTACTACTTCATTCTGGCTTAAGCGGTAGAGAGATTATCTTTTAACTGTTGTAAGAGTTTGTCCCTATCAATCAATTCTTGGTCAACCTGATCTACCTTGGCTGAGCCAATTACATACTTTGGAATCACAGGTGCTAGTCGACCAAACAATGCTTCATAAGGGGCACATTTTGTAGATGAATGATATGTAGTATTATACCACCATTCGGCCTAGGGAAGCCATTTCACCCACTCTTTTGGTCGGTCGCTAGCGAAACACCGGAGGTACGTCTCTAAGCACCTATTTACCACCTCTGTTTGGCCGTCAGTTTGTAAATGATATGCTATGCTAATCTTGAGTTTGGTGCCTTGTAACTGAAATAACTCGGTCCAAAATTTACTAGTGAAGATCCTATCACGATCACTTACGATGGACCTTGGCATCCCATGCAGTTTAACAATATTTTCTATGAAAATCTGGGCAATACTAGCAGCAGTGTAGGGATTTCTCACAGCACAAAAATGAGCATATTTCGTAAGTCGATCAACCACCACGAGAATCGTTCTTTTACCTTTGGAAGATGGCAGCCCTTCAATGAAGTCCATGGAGATGTCAGTCCACACTAAGTCTGGTATGGGTAGTGGTTGTAGCTTCCCTGGATTTGCCACAGTTTCACCCTTGTGCTGTTGACATACATCACATTGTGCCACATATTCAGCAATAATTTTTTTTATCCCTCTCCGATAAAAATTTTGCTTCACTCTTTTGTAGGTTCTTAGGAATCCAGAGTGCCCTGCTGAAGGTATGGAGTGTATTTCATGCAAGTTGATTGCAATGCAAGGGGAGTCAGGTATAAGCACAATGCGACCTTTGTAGCGTAGATCCCTCGAATCCCAGGTGTAGTGGGCTATTGCACTTGGATCCTCCTCCAATTTTTTTATAATGTTGCTGATCTCTAGATCCTTCTTCCATTCTTCCCTAATGTCCTCGAGGAGACCGGTGGTCGGAAGGGAGATGGCTGAAACCTTAGCTTGTTCAGGTAGCCGTGAGAGTGAATCTGCAACAACGTTTTCTTTCCCCTTTTTGTAAATAATTACATAATCAAATCCAAGAAGTTTGGTCCAAGATGTTTAGGTACCCATTTTTGCCGCTCAGGGGATGATATCTTTTGCTTCAAAAAGTACTTGAAACTTTTATGGTCAATTTTAATTTGAAATCGTCGGCCGATCAGGTAGGGTCTCCACCTCGTTACTGCGTGTACAATGGCAAGCATCTCCTTATCATATACTGACATGTTTTGATGGGAGGGAGATAATGCCTTGCTAGTGTATGCGAGTGGTCGACCATTTTGCATGAGAACGACTCCATTCTGACTCCTCAATGATGAAGGGTTTATTGAAATCTGGTAGCACAAGCACCGGCGTCGTTGTCATGGCTGCTTTAAGTTTGTCGAAGGTAGCAGAGGCTTTGTCCGACCATTGGAAAGCATCTTTTTTCAGTAAAGAAGTGAGTGGTGCACTGATCTTCCCATAGTCCTTAACAAATTTTCGGTAGTAGCCCGTTAGTCCAAGGAACCCTTGCAGTAATTTCACGTTTATAGGTTTCAGCCAGCCTAGCATTGCCTCAATTTTTGTTGGGTCTACCGCCACTCCTTCTTCTGATATTATATGCCCAAGGTACTCTACTTTTTGCTAGAGAAAGCTGCACTTTGGTTGCTTAACAAAAAGAGTATTCTCCCAAAGGATCGTCAAAACAATCCATAAATGCTGAAAGTGAGTCTCAAGAGAAGGGCTGTAAATGAGAATATCATCAAAAAATACCAGCACAAATTTATGAAGAAAGCTCCGAAATATATCATTCATGAGACTTTGAAAGGTTGAAGGAGCATTAGTGAGTCCAAAAGGCATTACCAAGAATTCATAATGGCCATAATGTGTGCGAAATGCAGTTTTTGGAATGTCATCGTCACATACCCGAATTTGGTGGTAACCGGATCGGAGGTCCAACTTCGTGAAGACTCGAGCTCCTTTCAATTCATCAAGAAGTTCATCCACCACGGGTATTGGGTACTTGTCCTTGACGGTGATGCCATTTAAAGCTCGGTAGTCGATGAACATTCGCCAAGTTCCGTCCTTCTTGCGTACAAGTAGCACCGGTGAGGAATAGGGGCTGCAACTTGGTCGAATCACCCCTGTTTCAAGCATCTCCTTTATGATCTTTTTAATATCATCTTTTTGGTGGTGAGGATATCGGTACGGTCGAGTGTTCGCTGGTGGCTTGCCCGGAAGGATTGGAATTCGATGGTCATGTTGCCGAGAAGGAGGAAGACCGTGCGGTTCAGCAAATATGTCGGCAAATTCAGTAAGCAATTGGGCAAGATTTTGATCTTCAATTTGTTGAATCTTGGATTTTGATGATGAAGTCAATTGTCATTTGTTATCTAATCTATATGCTGAGATAAGTATGCAGGATTAACTACGATGAACATAAGATATGCAGCAGGAGTTGCGCTGGAGTCAAGACAATGATCACGTTGGGAGTTCGAGAGTTCGACGGAAGTTCGGATAGTCGTCGGAGGTTCTACGGGAACAAATTTGAGAAGTCCATGAGCTTGCCAAAGAAGCTCGTCGGAAATTGCCAAGTGGATCGTCGCAAGTCCAGGAGTTTGCCGGAAGTCCGCAGGAGCATCACCGAGGGTTCATCGGATGATCGACGAAAGTTCGTCGGAAGCTCGCCAGAAGAAACGATTGACGCAACGGAGCAAGTTGCAGTAAATGTCTTAGGAAATATCATAATTAGCACAATAATTAAGTTGGAAATGGGAGGTGATCCCATTAACTTAATCTTGAGACAATTGGGCCCCTGAAAAACCCAAATTGGGCCGAATGGATCAACCCATTTGGACCCTGATTTCTGCCAAGCGGTTGAACCGCCCAAGCCAGGCGGTGGCACCGCCTGGGCTCAGTCTCCGAGCGAGACTAGGCGGTGCAACCGCCCCTGATAGGAGGTGGCACCGCCTAGGCTCGGTCTCCGAGCTCTAGTTGAGCGGTGCAACCGCCTCAGTCAGGCGGTGGCACCGCCTGAGCTCAGTCTTCGAGCTTTGCCAGGCGGTGCAACCGCCAGATCCCGGAATTCCCGGAATTGACAGTTTTGAGCTCCAAATTTAAACTGGGTTGGGGCCTATAAATACCCCACCCTTTCAGCACTGAAAGGGCACCCAAAAACCACCGAAATTCTGATTTTACTTTATGAATTTTAGAGCTCAAAAGTGTTGTATGAGTTGAAAGTTCTTCTTCCTCTTTTCTTCCAAGTTCTAATCTTTTAAGAGAGGAAAGGAAATTCTGTAAGGGTTGTCTCCTAAGCCTGTCAAAAGGAGTGAAACTGTAAAAGGGTGGTTGACCTTCGCCTATTGAAGGAAGGCCTCTAGTTGACGTCGGTGACCTCGTCGGTGGAGGAAGCCAAAAGTGGAGTAGGTCAAGATTGACCGAACCACTCTAAATCTTGGTTTGCATGTACTTTGAGCATACTATCTTTACTGCAAACCTCCTTAAACAGTTACTGCTTTCTGAGCATATACGATTTGGTTTCAAGCTTTGCACTTTCCGAATTGGCGTTTAGACGTAAATCAGTTTTATCGTACGATCCTCATATTTCAGTTTGCGCTTACGTTTTGATTTCTATCATAACTGCAAACTACCTTTATATCCTTGCTTTAACTACATCTCGCTTAATCAAGTGATTTACGAATCAGCATTTAGACGTAAATCAGTTTTTTCGTACGAATATCATATTTCAGTTTGCGCCTATTATCTGATTTGAACCATAATTGCAAACTGCATTTTTATCGTTGCTGCATCTCGCTTAATCAAAAGTTAAAGTGATTTACGAATCAACTTTCTTATTGAAATCACTTTTATCGTACGAACACTTTTTTAATCGTCAAAAGTTTTCCGCTGCACTAATTCACCCCCCCCCCCCCTCTTAGTGCTCTTGATCCTAACAATTGGTATCCGAGCGGGGTTAACTTTCAAACGGATTAAAACACCCAAGAGAGATGGCATACACTGGAAACCAAGAGGGCCACTCTATTACGTGTCCATCCATGTTCAATGGGACGGACTACACCTATTAGAAGACCCGAATAAGGATCTTTCTTATTTCTATGGATTTTGAACTTTGGAATCTTGTCGAAAATGGATTTTTGAAGTCTTCTCTTCCAATGATCGATTGGAATGAATTGGAGAAGAAGGCTTTCGCTCTTAATGCAAAGGCTATGAATGCCTTATTTTGGGCACTTGATAAAAATGAGTTCAACCGTGTTTCGATTTGTGAAACCGCATTTGATATTTGGCACACACTCGAAGTGACTCACGAAGGCACAAGTAGAGTGAAAGAGTCAAAAATCAATCTTTTGTTACATTCTTTCAAACTTTTCCGGATGATACCGAGTGAGACTATTGGCGACATGTTTACCCGTTTCACGGATGTCGTCAATGGTCTAAAAGGACTCGAAAAAAGTTTTTCGGATTTTGAGCTCGTAAATAAGATTCTAAGATCCCTTCCTAAGAGTTGGGATCCTAAAGTCACTGCTATTCAAGAGGCGAAAGATATAAACAACTTCCCGCTTGAAGAACAAATCGGGTCATTAATGACCTACGAGATGACTTGCAAAGCTCATGAAGAGCAAGAAGACATCCTTCCAAAGAACAGGAAGGATATGGCACTTAGAACTTCAAAAGACCACTTGAGAGAAAACTCAAGTGATGAGGACTGTGACAATGACTTGGCACTTCTAACAAAAAAAATTAAAAAATTCATTAAAAGAAACAAGTTTAAGAATGACACAAAAAATAAACTTGAACCCAAGAACGACCAAGTTATTCGCTATGAGTGCAAAAAGCCGGGACACTACAAAAGTGATTGTCTCCAAGTCAAAAAGAGAACATCAAAGAAGAAGGCACTCAAAGCAACGTGGGATGATTCGAGCGCGTCCGAAGAAGAGGAGTCCAACACCGAGCAAGTTGCTCATTACGCCTTAATGGCCATCGGAGAGGAGGTAACAAATTTAATAGATGCAGATTTATCATTTGATGAATTGTTAAATGCCTTCCATGACTTATTTGATGAATGCAAGATTATTAGTAGAAAATACAAATTGCTAAAAAAGGAGCATGATAGTCTTACTTGTAATTTCGATAAGTTAAAAACTGAATATCATGATAGTTTAGGTTCATGTATAAAATGCAATGATCTAGAAACTCTCCAAAAGAAAAACTTGCTACTTAAGGACACCTTGAAGAAATTCGAGGTTGGTAGCAAGTCCTTTAATATGATCCTTGCAAACTAGGGTCACGTTCCCAAAAGAAGTGGAATCGGATTTGTGAGAAGTCCTCACCAAAATCCAACCACCTTCATGAAAGGCCCTATCTTACATGTTCGACACCAAAGCAAATGCAACTTTTGTTGCAAACTTGGACACAAAACGCATTATTGTCCATTCAAGAAAATTAGTCCGAACAAATTAATTTGGGTTCCTAAAGGAACCATGATAAATTCTATGCAAAATGATAAACAATGTAGATCTATTTTTGAGGCACCCAAAAGCAAATGGGTACCTAACAATTATCCTTTCTTATAAAAACCTATACCATCGCAAGCTAAGAGCACGAGATGATACCTTGATCGTGGATGCTCAAGGCATATGACCAGAGATCCATCTCAATTCTCTAAGCTCACTAGCATAGGCGAAGGTTATGTCACCTTCGGAGACAACAATAAGGGTAAAATCATTGGCAAAGGAACCATAGATAACAAATCCAACTTCTTTATCGAAGATGTTTTGTTAGTTGATGGTTTAAAACATAACCTCTTGAGCATTAGTCAATTATGTGATAAAGGATATATTGTCAGATTCGAATCTAATGCTTGTATCATTGAAAAACCACACAAAAACACATCTATGATTGCATTAAAACAAAATAACGTATACACTATTGACATCAATGATTTGTGGACTGAAATGTGTTTTTCGGTTTTGAATGAGGATGCTTGGCTATGGCATAGAAGATTAGGTCATGCTAGCATGAAACTAATCACTCAAATATCATCTAAAGAACTTGTAAGAGGAATTCCTCATATAAAGTTCATCAAAGATAATGTATGTGATGCTTACCAATTAGGTAAACAAATTAAGGGTAGTTTGAAATCTAAGAATCAAATAAGCACCTCTAGGCCCTTACAATTGATCCATATGGACTTGTTCGGATCAATCTCTACATCAAGCCTAGGAGGTAGCAAATACACCTTCGTCATTATGGATGACTATAGCGGATACATATGGACTTACTTCTTAAAATAGAAAAATGAATGCTTTAGATATTTTATCAAGTTTTGTAAACTTGTTAAAAATGAGATGGGTTCTATGATTTCGTCAATTAGAAGTGATCATGGTGGTGAATTTCAAAACCATGATTTCCAAGAATTTTGTGAACTCAATGGATACAACCATAATTTCTCTACTCCTAGAAATCCTCAACAAAATGGAGTAGTAGAAAGAAAAAATCGAAATTTACAAGAAATGGCAAGAACCATGTTGAATGAACATAGCCTACCCAAATATTTTTGGGCCGAAGTCGTAAATACTGCATGCTATATTTTGAATAGAGTTCTAGTAAGATCCTTACTCACCAAAACTCCCTATGAGTTATGGAACAACAAAAAACCCAATGTTTCATATTTTAAAGTCTTTGGGTATAAGTGTTTTATCTTGAATGAAAAAGATAACTTAGGAAAATTTGATGCTAAATCCGATGAAGGAATCTTTCTTAGTTATTCTTCGGTTTCTAAAGCTTTTCGTATCTTCAATAAAAAAACTTTAATTATTGAAGATTTCATTCATGTTGACTTTAATGAGATTTCCGAAATCAGGAAAAATGATTTTGATGATAATGTTAATTTTGATTCCTTGAATTTAAATGAAACCCCGTCTCCAACTAGCAACTTGAATGCGTCCACTTCCGAAACATCCTTACCCAAGGATTGGAAGTATGTAGATGCTCATCCTAAGGAGCTAATCTTAGGAGACACATCAAAGGGGATTCAAACACATTCTTCTCTTAAAAATTTTTGTTCCAACGTTGCTTTTCTCTCCCAAATTGAACCCAAATGTGTTGACGAAGCCATGAAAGATGATTCATGGATTATCGCAATGCAAGATGAATTAAATTAATTTGAGAGAAATGAGGTGTGGAAGGTTTTTCCTAGGCCAAATGACCATTTAGTTATTGGTACAAAATGGGTTTTTAGAAACAAGCAAGATGAATATGGTATTGTGGTTAGAAACAAGGCTAGATTAGTGGCCAAAGGTTTCAACCAAGAAGAAAGTATCAATTACGAAGAAACCTTCACTCCTATGGCTCGATTAGAAGCTATAAGGATGCTCCTTGCCTACGCTAGTAGTAATAATTTTAAGTTGTTTCAAATGGATGTTGAAAGCGCTTTTCTAAATGGCTTTATTTCCGAAGAAGTCTATGTTGAACAACCTCCTGGACTTGAAAATAATAGCCTCCCTAATCATGTGTTTAGATTAACCAAAGCTCTCTATGGTTTAAAACAAGTTCTGAGGGCTTGGTACGAGAGACTTAGTTCTTTTCTTATTAAAAATAATTTCACAAAAGGCAAGGTTGATACTACATTGTTCATCAAGAATTTTGAAAATAATTTTCTCATTGTTCAGATTTATGTTGATGATATTATCTTTGGTTCTACGAATGAATCTCTTTGTGAATCTTTTGGTAAAACTATGAGTATTGAATTCGAAATGAGTTTAATGGGAGAATTAACATTTTTCTTAGGCTTACAAATCAAACAACTAAGCAATGACATCTTTATTAGTCAAACTAAATATGCTATGAATTTGCTAAAAAAGCTTAATATGAATAGCTCAAAAGCTATTAACACTCCTATGAGCACCTCCACTAAGTTAGAAATTGATGAAAGTGGAGAAAGCTTCGATCAAAAAACTTATAGGGGCCTGATAGGAAGTTTACTTTACCTCACTGCAACTAGACCAGATATCATATTCAGTGTAGGACTTTGTGCTAGATTTCAATCAAACCCTATGATATCTCATCTCAAAACAGTTAAAAGAATACTTAGATATCTTAATGGTACCACAAATCTAGGATTATGGTACCCAAAATCAGAGAATCTTGAGTTAATTGTTTATGCTGATGCGGACTTTGCTGGCTGTAGACTAGATAGAAAAAGCACATCAGGAACTTGTCAATTTTTAGGACATGCCCTTGTTTCCTGGTCATCTAAGAAACAAAACTCGGTTGCACTATCAACAACCGAAGCTGAATATATTGCAGCAAGTGCATGCTGTGCACAAGTTGTATGGTTGAAAAACACCTTAGAAGATTATAAAGTTCCTCTTAAAAATATTCTCATTAAATGTGATAACACACGTGCAATATGCTTAACGAAGAATCCTATACAACACTCAAGAACAAAACTTATTGATATTAGACATCACTTTATATGAGATCATGCTACTAATCATGATGTAATCATAGAGTTCATTGATACTAAACATCAACTAGCTGATATTTTTACAAAACCTCTAAGTGAAGAACAATTTGATTTCATAAGAAGAGAATTAGGAATGTTGATGTGTCCGAATACATAAACTAGTTAAAATTATTTTTCGGACTTTATTGAATGATCAAATCACTTGATTGACATTACATGCCTAAATAACATATTGGAAATTATGTGTTGATTACAAAAATTTCCATAACAATAAGCATGTTTTGTCTTCATGATTGTATTTGAAAATCTATTGCATAGTCTTGTCCGAATGCATGAAAGTGTTAATTTCATTTTTGGATTCGCTTAACAATTGGTTTCCTAACAATCGAATTTTCTCATACACTTATGAAAAATATTTTTCTGAAATGGATTTGATGAAATGATTCCTGCTTATAAATTCCATCTTGAAATATGGATGATAGTGTTTTTACTTGCAAAGATTTGTTTCACATACATATTTTGATCCTTGTAAAAATGAAGCATGATTTAATCTCTCATCGATTTTAACTTCACTCAAAGTAAAATCACAAATATCCTTCCTCCTTCATGTAAAAATATTATAACAAATAAAAAAGAAGAAGTATTCAAAGCAATCTACATATCATGCTTTCCTTTATATGCTTATATAATTGATTTACTATCACTTACTATTGGAAAATAACATGAACCTAGTAAAAGCATGAACAACTATCACAATTATGCTTTATATTGTTCTCCTGGTATCACAATTATCACACTTTTTGTTGATGACAAAGGGAGAGAAATATATGAGTATTAATGTCATGCTTGCATCACCAAGAGATATATGAATTGATGCAATGATTGCTATAATTTGCATTATGCCTTGTTTGTATCATGTAATGATATCAAAATCTTACTTCGCAGTTTTACATGTTGATATCTTACAATATGATGAATTGCTACTATTACCATCATTCAAACTTGTTATGTAAAATTTGAAAATGAATATCAAGCCTTGACATCATATTCAGAGAGAAACATCATGATGGGAATCATGATGGGAGTATTGAATTCAAGAATGACTTATCTCATGTATGGCATATAGATAGGGGGAGTTAAAGTTAACTCCATTATCAATTGATTGTCATCATAAAAAAGGGGGAGATTGTTGAATCTCGGATTTTGATGATGAAGTCAATTGTCATTTGTTATCTAATCTATATGTTGAGATAAGTGTGCAGGATTAACTACGATGAAAATAAGATATGTAGCAGGAGTTACGCCGGAGTCAAGACAATGATCACGTTGGGAGTTCGAGAGTTTGACGGAAGTCCGGACAGTCGTTGGAGGTTCTACGGGAACAAATCCGAGAAGTCCATGAGCTTGCCAAAGAAGCTCGTCGGAACTCGCCAAGTGGATCGTCGCAAGTCCAGGATTTTGCCGGAAGTCCGCAGAAGCACCACCGAGGGTTCATCGGATGATCGACGAAAGTTCTCCAGAAGCTCGCCGGAAGAAGCGATTGACGCACCGGAGCAAGTTGCAGTAAATGTCTTAGGAAATATCGTAGTTAGCACAATGATTAAGTTGGAAATGGGAGGTGATCCCATTAACTTAATCTTGGGGCAATTGCCCCCTTGAAAAACCCAAATTGGGCCGAATGGATCAACCCATTCGGACCCTGATTTCTGTCAGGCGATTGAACCGCCCAAGCTAGGTGGTGGCACCGCCTGGGCTCAGTCTCCGAGCGAGACTGGGATGTGCAATCTCCCCTGAAAGGAGGTGGCACTGCCTAGGCTCGATCTCCGAGCTCTGGTTGAGCGGTGCAACCGCCGCCTCAGTCATACGGTGGCACTGCCTGAGCTCGATCTTCGAGCTCTGGCAGGAGGTGCAACCGCCCCTGACAGGAGGTGGCACCGCCCAGAGGCTTAGTCTTTGAGCTCTGCCAAGCGGTGCAACCGCCTCAGTTAGGCGGTGCAACCGGCAGATCCCGGAATTCTGGGAATTGACAGTTTTGAGCTCCAAATTCAAACTGGGTTGGGGCTTATAAATTCCCCACCCTTTCAGCACTGAAAGGGCACCCAAAAACCACCGAAATTTTGATTTTACTTTGTGATTTTTAGAGCTCAAAAGTGTTGTATGAGTTGAAAGTTCTTCTTCCTCTTTTCTTCCAAGTTCTAATCTTTTAAGAGAGGAAAGGAAATTCTGTAAGGGTTGTCTCCTAAGCCCGTCAAAAGGAGTGAAACTATAAAAGGGTGGTTGGCCTTCGCCTATTGAAGGAAGGCCTCTAGTTGACGTCAGTAACCTCGTCGGTGGAGGAAGCCAAAAGTGGAGTAGGTCAAGATTGACCAAACTACTCTAAATCTTGGTTTGCATTTACTTTGAGCATATTATCTTTATTGCAAACCTCCTCAAAAGGTTACTGCTTTCTGCGCATATACGATTGGGTTTCAAGCTTTGCACTTTCCGAATCGGCGTTTAGACGTAAATCAGTTTTATCGTACGATCATCATATTTCAGTTTGTGCTTACGTTTTGATTTCTATCATAACTTCAAACTGCCTTTATATCATTGCTTTAACTGCATCTCTCTTAATCAAGGGATTTACGAATCAGCATTTAGACATAAATCAGTTTTTTTGTACGAATATCATATTTCAGTTTGCCCCTACTATCTGATTTGAACCATAACTGCAAACTACATTTATATCTTTGCTGCATCTCACTTAATCAAAAGTTAAAGTGATTTACGAATCGACTTTCTTACTGAAATCACTTTTATCGTACGAACACTTTTTTAATCGTCAAAAGTTTTCCGCTGCACTAATTCACCCCCCCCCCCCCTCTTAGCGCTCTTGATCCTAACACAATTTATATTTTCTTCCCCTCTGGTTGCTGCTGGAGGTGCATCAAAAATCCACCATTTACCTTGTGTAAAACTTTCTCCATTCGTTGGGTCGAAAAAGTGATAACGTTGCTTCCGCGCTTCCCGCATATGATGATCTGTTTGCCCTTACAGTAGAATTTCATAATTAATTTAGAAAAGTTCCAAGAGACATCACCTAGTGTAGTCTGCCATTCTATACCAAGCACTGCCTCATAGTCATCGATTGGTAGGAGGAAGAAATTGGTGATAATTTCTAGGTCTTGAGTAATAGTTTCACCTGCGGGCATCTTTAGTCGCACTTTAGGATTCTGCCATCGACAACCTTTACATCGAACTTGCTGCAACCTTCAATATGCAGTGTCATCCGAGCAACAACCTTACTATTCAGGAAGTTATTAGTGCTACCCGTGTCGATGAGAATAGTGATCGGCTGTTGTTTGAGAAGGCCTCCAACTTTCATCGTTTGCGGATTTGAGTAGCCGGCTAGTGCGTGTACCGTAATGTCGGTCGGCTGTGGCTCTTCTTCCATATCTTCTTCTTTATGTTCAAGGCTCTCTTCTAGATGTTCAATGACCTCTTCTTCTACTGGTTCAATCATAAGAAGTCTACCTTTTTTACAGCGATACTCGCGGATCCACGGCTCGTCGCAATGCAAACATAACCCCTTTGTATATCGCTCCCGAAGTTCTTCTCTTGTTAACCTTTTCGGTGTAGAGACTCGGTTAATAGTAGGGGTGGCTGAGGGCTTTAGTATTGTAGGTCGTGGACTGATCCTAGTCCTCCGGGCTTCATGGTTCAATCGCTCCTCTTGAAGTCGTGCGAAAGAGATGGCTGCCATAAGCGTGTAAGGTTGTCGCGCCTTAACTTCTCCTCGGATCTCCGGCTTTAAGCCCTCAATAAAGGTCCCCAATAACTGTTTTTTAGACCAATCATGAGTTTGATTAGATAACCTTTCA
The DNA here is from genome assembly GCF_036884655.1 of Musa acuminata AAA Group. NCBI lineage: Eukaryota > Viridiplantae > Streptophyta > Magnoliopsida > Zingiberales > Musaceae > Musa > Musa acuminata. The sequence goes on along the minus strand of NC_088346.1, from coordinate 35,398,814 downwards.
AACCTGATTTGGTACTCCTGAATGGTGGAGGTTTGTTGGATCTTTGCTAGTTGTCCGTCAATGTTCTCGTAATAAGTTGGTCCGAAGCGGATCAGTAGTCCTTCTTTGAATTGTCGCCATGAAAGGACTCCATAAGTGTGTTCAAACTAGTCAAACCATTGTATGGCATCTCCTTCAAGATGTATAGCTACAATTTCCACCATGGATGCATCCGCAGTTTTATGGTACCGAAAATATCGCTCCGCACGCGAGATCCAACCAATTGGGTCTCCTTCTTCCGATTTAGGGAAGTCCACTCTCATGCGCGAATAGTTGGGGTCGGTCATAGAGCCTCCCCTCTCTTGGAAGTCATCTCTTTGGGCATGATGTGATTGGTTAGAGCTCTCTCCTTGATGTGATTTCTTCGGGCTTGGTGGTCGACCCAAACTGAATTCGGTAAGGAGAGTCCGAATCTTATCCTCCATTCGTGCCTCAAAGGCTTCCAATTTAGCATTGATTACCTCTTCAAATGCCATAGTATATGACTCCAAATCTATGCTGTTAAGATCTCTCTTTTGTTGACGGGTTAAAGGCATGTATAGGTTTGATAGAATTCAGTGAAAGTTTGCTACAGAATTGTGTTGTCTTGTAAGAGCAGAATTATCGTCGAAGAAACAACGGTTTCTCGACGAAATCTCCACAAAAAATTTAAGAGATTTGAGGAGGGAATTGATAGCAATATCTCAGTTTATATGACAGTAAGGATGTCCAATTTAATCAAGAAAATTTCAGCAGTAACAATAAGAAAATTGGTGTAAGTTGCGATAGCAGAATTCTCGTCGAAAAATTTCAGCAACTTACGATGAAAATTTGCAGCAATATAGGAACAAAATTCTTTATTTTATTTTTTTCAATTTTTGAATAGGGATAACTAAATTGCAGCAGCAATAAGATAGGAAACCAGAACCTGTTGCATTTTACGGGGAGATCAAAGGATGATCTGCGCTGGTGGAGATGACGGTGGAATTTGGCGATGATCTTTTAAGCAATTGTGGGAATTGCTCTGGGCGGTTATGGAGGGTTGATGGATGGCTGTGGAAGGGCAGCGAGATGCCAAGAATATTGCTCTAATACCAGGTGTTAGAATCTTTGCAGATTCTAAACTTGGGGTTGATCTCTTTAGGGGATCGGCCTCCTTGGAACTCTATAGGGGTTCCTCCCTCCAAGTTGCTGCTCAAAGGCTGCGGAAAAGATTCATCTATTGCTTAAGAAAAGAGGAGGAATACATGACTATTTATAGGGCTTCTAAACCCTAACTCCTAATAGGACTCCTACTTAAGACTCTTACTTCTAACCAACTCCTAATAGGACTCCTACTCAAGACTCATATTCCCTTACAACTCCTAATTCTTCTCTAAGAAAAAACCTCCTACATGAATGTCCCTCTCAATTAGGACTGTCCTAGCTAGAGTCCTAACAGAATGTCCCTCTCAATTAGGACTCTCCTAGCTAGAGTCCTAACAGATGTCCCTCTCAAGTAACCTATAATCGAGATTATTTAGGATCAGTGTTTAAAGGTGAATCGGTCTCATTATCGTCATCTCATCACGATCCGATTCCCATTGCATAAATCCATAGACATCATAATATATTTAAGCAACAAATAATATAAAGTGATAAAATGCTAAATATAATAATAAATAAAAAAACACCGTATCAAGTTACACGTGTCATAACTCACGTGATTGGCTTGTAAGGCACCTATGACTAGGAATATCCCACTTGACCTAAAACCAATCACCTACATGTCTGATCCTCATCAAACCCCTATGATGCTCAAAGATAATCTGAAATAATGGCTTTGTCAATAGATCTATGATGTGTTAGGACTATAGCTAGGAGAGTCCTAATTGAGAGTGACATTTATGTGAAACCTATCTAAGCCAACCCCTATTAAAGAGGTGAAGAGGTCGGCTAGGGTTAGGAGATTATTTCTTAGAGAAGAATTAGTAGTTGTAAAGGATTAGGAGTCTTGAGTATGAGTCCTATTAGGAGTTGGTTAGAAGTAGGAGTCTTGAGTAGGAGTCCTATTATGAGTTAGGGTTTAGAAGCCCTATAAATAGTCATGTATTCCTCCTCTTTTTATAAGTAATAGATGAATCTTTTTTGTAGCCTTTGAGCAGCAACTTGGAGGGAGGAACCCCTATAGAGTTCCAAGGAGGTTGATCCCCTAAAGAGATCAACCCCAAGTTTAGAATCTGCAAGGGTTCCAACACCTGGTATTAGAGCAGCGTTCTTGGTGTCTCGTTACCCTTCCACAGCCATCCATCAGCCCTCCATAACCGCCCAAAGCAATTGTAATTCCCACAATTGCTTAAAAGATCATTGCCAAATTCCGCCGTCATCTCTACTACCGCAGATCTTCCTTTGATCTCCCCATGAATTGCAAGAGGTTCTGGTTTTCTATATTACTGATGCTGTAATTTAGTTATCCTTATTTAAAAATATAAAAAAAATAATTGTTCCTATATTCCTGCATAAACTTTTCATCGTAAAATTTTCATCTGTATGACGAAAGATACATTGCAGAATTCCAACCAGATAGCACAATCTGTTTAATATTGCTACTATGTTTTTTCTATTCAAACCTTTACCAAATTTTTATAATAACTTTGACACTTCCTAATAACAGAATTCCCTTTGGTTTTGTTTAAAAATTCTTAATATAAACTACTAATCTTTTACGTCCAATCTGCTACACTTGAAAATCTATGATGCAGAAAATTTCAATGGCATATTGTTTTCTTAACCCATCTATTTACAATCTTTTTTGAATGAAATATCTTATACACTTCATAGATCATCTTGCTTCTATCTAAGATTGATCTATTATGGAATTCATCTCTAAAAACGATTTTGTGTTGCTGTAAATTTTCATCGCAAACCGTTGAAATTTTTCGACGAGAATTCTGCTATCGTAACTTGAACCAATTTCCTTGCTATTATCCTACTGAAATTTTCTTAAATTAGGCAGCCTTTTTGTCATATAAACTAAGATTTTGCTGTCAATTCCCTCAATTTTCTTAAGATTTTGATAGAAATTTTATCGAGAAACCGCTATTTCTTCGATGATAATTCTGCTCTTACAAGACAACACATACCTGTAGCAACTTCCATTGATTTCTATCAAACCTTTGCTACCATCTACCATAGATCTAAAACTTTCATCTATAGCCCTAAAAGTCCACTAAGCTATACCCTCAAACTACATCCAAAACAGCCACAAAACAAGCCTAAACCGCAGCCTACATCTACCAATCCACCAACCCTTTCGACCATCACTTCTCTCAACCTATACATGCCTTTAACTCGACAACAAAAGAGAGACCTTAACATCACATATTTGGAGGCATATACTATGGCATTTAAGGAGGTAATAAATGCTAAATTCTAAGCCTTCGAGGTGCGAATGGAGGATAAGATTCAAACACTCTTTATCAAACTCATATTGGGCCAACCACTAAGCCCGAAGAAATCATATCAAGGAGAGAACTTTGCCCAATCGCACCAAGCCCGAAGAGATGACTTCCAAGAGAGGGGAGGCTCTATGACCAACCTCAACTATCCACGCATGAGAGTGTACTTCCCTAGATGGGAAGAAGGAGACCCGATTGGTTGGATCTCATACGCGGAGTGATATTTTCAGTACCACAAAATCACGGACGTATATATGGTGAAAATTGCAGCTATACATCTTGAAGGGGATGCCGGTTTGACTGGTTTGAACACACTCATGGAGTCTTCTTATGGTGATAATTCAAAGAAGGACTACTGATCCATTTTGGACCAACCGATTATGAGAACATTGACGGACAACTAGTAAAGATCCGACAAACCTCCACCATTCAAGAGTACCAAACCAGATTTGAAAGGTTATCTAATTAAACTCATGATTGGTCTCAAAAATAGCTATTGGGGACCTTAATTAAGGGCTTGAAGCTTGAGATCCAGGGAGAAATTAAAGTGCGACGACCGTACACGCTTATGGCAGCCATCTCTTTTGCATAATTTCAAGAGGAGCAATTGAACCATGAAGCTCGAAGGACTAGGGTTGCTCCCAAACCAGCAATACCGAAGTTCATAGCCCCTCCTACTATCAACTGAGTCCCTGCACTAAAAAGTTTGATAAGAGAAGAACTTCGGGAGCGATCTGTGAAGGGGTTATGTTGGCATTACGATGAGCCATGGAGCCGTGAGCCGATATCATTGTAGTAAAGGGAGCCTTCTTATGATTGAACCAGTAGAAGAAGAGGTCATTGAATATCCAGAAAAGAGTCTTAAATATAAAAAAGAAGATGCAAAAGAAGAGCCACAACCAATCGAAGTTACGGTACATGCACTAGCCGGCCACTCAAACCCGCAAACGATGAAAATTGGAGGCCTTCTCTAACAACAACCGATCACTATTCTCATTGACATGGGCAGCACTAATAACTTTCTAAATAGTAAGGTTGCTGTCCAGATGGCCTTACCTATCGAGAATTGCAGCAAGTTTGATGTTAAGGTCACCGACGGATGGATTTTGAAGTATGATCGTAGGCACTCGCGAGTGAAACTATTGCTGCAGGACCAAGAGATAATTACATATTTCTTCCTCCTCCCTCTTGATGATCATGAGGCCATGCTCAAAATTGAATGGTTGATGACATTAGATGATGTTTCCTTGAATTTTATGAAACTAATTATGAAATTTTATAATAAGGGGAAACAGGTGATACTGCACGAGAAACGTGGGGGTGACATAACGACGATTTGCACACAACAAATAAAGAAGATTTTGCATAAAGCATACAGCGGCATTTTGGTACAACTTAAGCAGCAAACTAAAGGAGAGCTAATAGAATTTGAAGATCCAAACCTACTTCCTTTGCTTGCTGAATTTTCAGATATATTTGACGAACCACACAACCTACCTTTTACCCGTCGACATGATCATTATATAACGATTCTTCTAGGAAAACCTCTAGCAAATACTCGGCCATATCAGTATCTATATCTCTAGAATGATGAAATAAAAAGGATTATAAAAGAGATGCTCGAAACAAGATTTATTTCGCCAAGTTGCAGCCTCTACTCTTCACCGGTGCTACTTATACGTAAGAAGGACGGAACATGGCGAATATGCATTAATTACTGAGCTCTCAATGGCATAACCATCAAGGATAAATACCCTATTCTAGTAGTAGATGAATTTCTAGATGAAAGGGAGCACAAATCTTCATAAAGCTAGATCTTCGATCCGGGTATCATCAAATACGAGTGTGTGAAGAAGACATACCGAAAACCGCCTTTCGAACACATAATGGCCACTACGATTTTTTGCTTTTTTCAAAAAAAGGTAGAATATCTTGGGCATATCATATCAGAGAAAGGTGTGATGGTGGACCTCTCCAAAATAGAAGCAATGCAGAACTAGCTAACCCCGAGGAACATAAAATTGCTACATGGTTTTCTCGGTTTAACAGGCTACACCGCAAGTTCATGAAAACCTATGGAAAGATCAGTGCACCACTCACTTCTCTACTGAAAAATGATACCTTCGAATGGTTGGACAAAGCCTCCACTGCCTTCGACAAACTTAAGGCAGCCATGATGACGATGCCGATGCTAGCGCTACTAGATTTTAGCCGACTTTTTTATCATTGAGGTCGATGTATTTGGACTCGGAATTGGAGACATTCTCATGGAAGATGGTCGACCACTCATATACACTAGCAAGGCATTATCTCCCTCCCATCAAAACATGTCAACATATAATAAGGAGATGCTCGCCATTGTGCACGCTGCAACGAGGTAGAGATCATACTTGATTGGGCGATGCTTTCAAATCAAGACCGACCATAAAAGCTTAAATATTTCTTGGAGCAGAAGATATCTTCTCCCGAGTAGCAAAAATGGGTAACAAAGCTTCTTGGATATGATTATGAAATAACATACAAACAGGGGAAAGAGAATGTTGTTGCAGATGTGCTTTCACAACTACCTAAGCAAGCTGAATTTTTGGCTATTTCACTTTCGACTAGTGACTTCCTTAAGGATATTAAGAGGGAATGGTAGGAAGATCCGGAGACCAGTAAGATCATAAAAAAATTGGAGGAAGCCCCAGGCTTCGTGGCTCATTACATTTGGGACTCAAAAGAATTAAGCTATAAGGGACGCATTGTGTTTGTGATAAATTATACTTGCATCTTCACGAGTAGATTTTGAACAAAGTTATTCCATATGCAGGGTACTAAATTGAAAAGGAGTACGATATATCACCCACAAACTGACGAACAGATGAAAATTGTAAATAGGTGCTTGGAGACAGCCCAAAGCCACCCACCAAATATGACTACCCAAGGAGAACTCCAGACCTAGCCAAGTGCTATTCTTGATCGATGGATCATAACTCGACGACGACGACCCATTACTGAAGTGCTAATATAGTGGGTGAACCTACCAACAGAAGGTGCCACTTGGGAGAACTAAGACGACTTAAAGATCAAATTTTTAGAATTCATGAATCATTAGCCTCGAGGACAAGGCTGATTTAAAGAGGGTGGGTCTGTTAGGACTCTAGCTAGGAGAGTCCTAATTGAGAGGGACATTTATGTAAAACCTACCTAAGCTGACCCCTATTAAAGAGGTGAAGAGGCCAGCTAGGGTTAGGAGGTTGTTTCTTAGAGAAGAATTAGTAGTTGTAAAGAAATAGGAGTCTTGAGTAGGAGTCCTATTAGGAGTTGGTTAGAAGTAGGAGTCTTGAGTAGGAGTCCTATTAGGAGTTAGGGTTTAGAAGCCCTATAAATATCCATATATTCCTCCTCTTTTCATAAGCAATAGATGAATCTTTTCTGTAGCCTTTGAGCAGCAACTTGGAGGGAGGAACCCCTATAGAGTTCCAAGGAGGCCGATACCCTAAAGAGATCAAACCCCAAGTTTAAAATTTGTAAGGGTTTTAATACGATGTTATCTTCGGATGGAACTCTTTCCACTACTACATCTCCGCGGGTCACGATCTCTCTAGTAAGCTAGAACCTCCTTAGAATACTTCTGATGAGACTCAAGTTCCCTCATTTGAGCAATCGCCCCATTGTTGTCGCAATATAAGGGAATCGACTCTTTGCCACCCGGCATGACTCCCAGATCTATGATCAACTTCTTCATCTAGACTCCCTCCTTTGTTGCCTTTATTGCAGCAATGTACTCCACCTCTATGGTCAAGTCTGCAATAGTATCTTGCTTGGAACCCTTTCAGCATACTGCTCCTCCATTCAGAGTGTACACATACCCAGAATTCGACTTGCTATAATCGACATCGGACTGGAAACTTGAGTTCGTGTAGTCGTCAACCCTAAAGCTACTACTTTCATATACTAGTAAAAGATCCTTAGTCCTTCTCAAGTACTTAAGGATACACTTTACTGTTTTCCAATGCTCTAAGCTTGGATCTGCCTGACACCTGCTCGTGACACTCAGAGCAGGCACTATATCAGGCCTAGTACATAGCATGGTATACATGATAGACCCTATCACTAAGGCATAGGGTATCCTATCCATGTTTTCCCTTTCTTCAAGAGTCTTTGGGGACATACTCCTAGAAAGCGATATCCCATATCTCATCAGTGTGAGACATCTCTTGGAATTTTTCATGCCAAACCTTTTGGCAATTGTGTCTATATACTTGGATTGGGACAAGCCAAGCATCCTCTTGGATCTATCTCTATAGATCTGAATTCCCAAGATATAGGATGCTTCCTCTAGGTCCTTCATGGAGAAGTGTCTAGATAACCAAGACTTTACTATGGATAGCATTCCTACATCATTCCCAATGAATAGGATGTTATCCACATATAACACTAAGAAGGTGATAGTGCTCCTACTTACATTTCTGTATACACAAGGCTCATCTTTGTTCTTAACAAAGTTATAAGATCTAATTGCCTCATCAAATCTTATGTTCCAACTTTGGGAAGCTTGTTCTAGTCCATATATGGACCTAAGCAACCTGCACACCATATCTAGGCAATCCTTGGACACGAATCCCTCAGGCTGTATCTGTTGAATCTCAAATTTTGATAATGAAACTAATTGATAGTGTTTATTTGATCTATGTTTTGAGTGACACAGGAAGCTTCGATCAGGGAAAGATAATTAAGGCAGTAAGAATCATGTTAGGCCGGAATGGAAAATGTCATAAGATTGGACGTCGAGCTAGAGGATTGGTCATCATAACGGCAGAAGGCTTCGGGCCATGGGATCAGGCATCGGGCCAAGAAGAGCGAAAATTACACTAAGGAAATCAGAGTTATGGAGGTCAACTTGTCGATTGGGCAATTGGCCGTAAGAGAGGACGATGCGCCGAAGAATCGGATGAAGCGTCGATGAACCAATAACATATAGGACAACATTTGATTGACGTCTTATAATAATTATCTAGATCGAAGTAGGTTTTAAGTGTAAATGATTAATTATAATAGCGATCAAGGCATAAAGCAAAATAAAGTCCCAGAGTCAAGAACGAGATTTCGTTGGGAGTTCGAGAGTTCGTCGGAAGTCTAGACATTCGTTAGAAGTTCTATCAGAATTGACCAAGAAGACCAGGAGCTTGCTAGAGAAGCTCGTCGGAACTCACCAAGAAGATTGTCATGAATTCCAAGAGCTTGTCAGTGTTAGGATCAAGAGTGCACTAAGAGGGGGGGGTGAATTAGAGCAGCGATAAAAATCACGTCTTCAAAAACTTCATTGCGATAAAACTATTTCTAACGAAAAACCGATTTCAAAAACTTAACTCGAAAGCATACATAATGAATTGAAGGTAGTAAGCACTTAAGGAAGTTTGCAGTAAGGTAATAGCAGGAATGAAATGTAAACTAGAGAACACAATAGTTTTAGAGTGGTTCGGTCAATGTGACCTATAACCACTTTTGGCTTCCTCCTCCGATGAGGTCACCGGCGTCCACTAGAGGCCTTCCTTCAATAGGCAAAGGCTAATCACTTTTCACACCCCTCTTATCCTTTTACCGGGTTTAGGAGATAACCCTTTCAAGCACTCACTCTCCTCTCTAAACAGAAATCTAGGTTTAAGCTAAGGAGGGAATACACTTATGATCGCAACAATGTTTTCTCTCTTTTAATCTCTTTGTGCTTGTGTGCTTTAACTAGGGATAAGAGGGATATTTATAGGCTTCAAGTTGATTCAAAGTTGGAGCCTAAAATTTTCCCATCCCGGGTTCCCCGGGCACGGGCAATACTACCGCTTGCGTTGGGCGGTACCACCGCCCAGTGTCAGTCAACACTAACACTATCCTAGGCGGTACCACCACCCAGGTCTGGTGGTACCACAGCATGGGAGGCAGTGCTGGGTGGTACCACCACCCAGACTGGCAGTACCACTACCAAGCAACCTACTAGGGGCGGTACAACCACCCAAACTGACGGTACCATTGCCTGACATAGTCTCGAAGACTATGCCATGACGGTGAGACTTCTTGGGGCACTGTTTGGGCCTCTTATTGGGCCCAACACATTTCTTACATGGGCCTTGTTGGCCCCTAATTACGTTGGCCCAAATCCAAGCCCAATTACGTGCTACCTACAAAATCCTAAGACATTTGCTAAGTTAAACAAGTCCCTATGTCTATTCTTCCAACGAGCTTTCGATGAACTTCCGACGAACTTCTGAAGATCTCTCGACAATGTTCTGGTAGACTCCCGGCAAGCTCCTAGACTTCACAATGATCTTCTTGGCGAGTTTCAACGAGCTTCTCTGGCAAGCTTCAATACTTCTTGGCTGGTTCCGCCAGAACTTCCAACGAACGTTCGGACTTCCGACGAACTCTCGAACTCCTAAAGAAATCATGTCCAAGACTCCGGGACTTCATTTTGCTTAATACCTTGCTATCTAGTTAATCCTGCACATGTAAAACATACTTTGATCTAGACAATTAATACTAACCATTAATCATGTTGTCCGGTATGTCATTGGTCCCTCGACGCTTCGTCCGATTCTTCGGCGCATCGTCCTCTCTTGTGGCCAATTGCCCAATCGACCAGTTGACTCTGTAACTCCGATATCCTTGGCACAATATCCGCTATTCTTGGCGTGATGCCCGAATCCATGACCTGAAGCCTTCTGTCGATATGTCGACCGATCCTTTGGCCCGACGTCCAATCTTCTGACATGTTTTCCTCCGGCCCAACATGATTTTTCTATTGAATCTCATATTTTGATGATGAAACCGCTTGATATATATTTATAATTTAATCTGCGTTTTGAGTGACGCAGGATGCTTCGATTAGGATGAGATAATAAAAGCAGGAAAAATCATGTTGTGCCAAACGAACATGTTAGAAGATTAGACGTCGGATCGGTGGATCGGTCGACATATCGACAGAAGGCTATAGGCCGTGGACTCAGGCATCGGGCTAAGAAGAGCTGGTATTATGCCAAGGATATCGAAGTTGCGGAGTCAACTGGCCGATTGGGCAATAGGTCACAAGAGAGGACGATGCACTGAAGAATCGGACGAAGCGTCGAGGGACCAATAACATGCCGGACAACTTGGTTAATTGCTTAGGATTAATTATCTCGATCAAGATTTTGTTTTACATGTGTAGGATTAACTACGATGGAAGAAAGACATGTAGCAGGAGTTACACCGAAGTCAAGACCATGATCACGTTGGGGGTTCGAGAGTTCGATGGAAGTCCAAACGACCGTCGGAGGTTCTGCGGGAACAAATCCGAGAAGTCCAGGAGCTTGCCAAAGAAGCTCATCGGAACTCGCCAAGTGGATCGTCGCAAGTCTAGGAGTTTGCCAGAAGTCTGCTAGAGCATCGCCGAAGGTTCGTCGGATGTTCGTCGGAAGTTCACCGGAAGCTCGTTGGAAGAAGCGATTGACGCACCGGAGAAAGTTGCAGTAAATGTCTTAAGAAATATCATAGTTAGCATGTAGATTAAGTTAGGAATGGGAGGTGATCCCATTAACTTAATCTGGGGGCAATTGGGCCCTTGATAGACCCAAATTAGGTCGAATGAATCAACTCATTCGGACCAGAATTCCTGCTAGGCGGTGGCACCGCTAGGGTCGGCAGTGGCACTGCCCAGGAGATGGTCTCCCAGGAAAGCTGAGCGGTGCAATCGCCCCAGTCAGGCGGTGGCACCGCCTGGGCTCAGTCTTCGAGCGAGACTGGGTGGTGCAACCGCTCTAGTCAGACGGTGGCACCGCTTGGGCTCAGTCTCCGAGCGAGATTGGGTGGTGCAACCGCCCCTGTCAGGGGGTGGCATCGCCAAAGCTCGGTCTCCGAGCTCTATCAAGCGATTGTATCGCCCCAGTCTGGAGGTAGTACTACCAGGACCCTGAAAATCCGGGAAAAGACACTTTTGAGCTCCAAATTCAAACCAATTTGGGGCCTATATAAACCCCACCCTTTCCTGCATGAAAGGGAAACCAAAAGCACCAAAAATCCAATCTTACTCTATGATTTTTAGAGCTCAAAAGTGTTGTAAAGGCTAGAAGTTCTCCTCTCTCTTTTCTTCCAAGTTATGAGCTTTCAAGAGAGGAGAGAAATTCTGTAAGGGTTGTCTCCTAGGCCCGTCAAAAGGAGTAAAACTGTAAAAGGGTGGTTGGCCTTCGCCTACTAAAGGAAGGCCTCTAGTGGATGTCGGTGACCTCGTCAGAGGAGGAAGACAAAAGTGGATGTAGGTCAAGATTGACTGAACCACTCTAAAATTGCGGTGCTCTCTGGTTTGCATTTATTCTTGCTGCTTACCTTACTGTAAACCTCCATATATGCTCTACTTCTTCTTTACCTTTGCTGCACTCCTATACGAACTTACTTTTAAGTTAAGTTTCTGAAAACGGTTTTACGTCGGAAACGATTTCATCGTACGAACGCAGTTTTAGTGCTCTTGATTCTAACAATTGGTATTAGAGCCCGGTATTTCTTATTTCGGATTTACACTTGAGAGAAATAGCTCTTCATGGCTTTAAAGAGGGCTTATCTGTTGTTCGTCCACCGTTGTTTAATGGATTGGACTACACTTATTGGAAAACTCGAATAAGAGTTTTCTTGATTTCTATGAATTTGGATTTATAGAATATTGTTGAAAACAATTTTCAACTACGCTCTAAACCAATGAACGAATGGTCGGATTTGGAGAAGAAGTATTTTTCTTTAAACGCAAAGGCTATGGATGCCTTGATTTGCGCCTTAGACAAAAACGAGTTTAATCGGGTTTCTATATGTGAAATGGCTTTTGATATTTGGCAAATACTTGAAATCATGCATGAGGGAACTAGTATAGTCAAAGACTCGAAAGTTAACATTTTATTATATAATTTTGAGCTTTTTCGAATGTAACCAAGCGAGACTATAGGCGACATATACACCCGTTTCACGGATGTCGTCAATAATCTAAGAGTTCTTGGTAAATCTTTTTCGAATTTTGATCTCGAAAGCAAGATCTTAAGATCCCTTCCAAAAGGGTAATATCCTAAAATAACCGCAACATAAGAGATAAAAAATTTAAATAATTTTCCATTAGAAGAATTAATCGGGTCATTAATGACCTATGAAATAACACTTTTGGAACATTTTGAACCTGATGAGCATTTGAACCACTTTCCAAAGAATAAGAAGGATTTAGAACTCTGGACAAATGAATACCACTTGAGCGATGACTCAAGTGATAAGGACAATGATGAACTTGAACTTCGAACACTAAATCTTAATAAGTTTATTAAACAAAAATCTAAAATAAATAATAAACTTGAACGGAGGAAGAGGCCAAAGAAGAGGAAGGCAACCAAGGATGAATCAAGAACTTCCAAAGGTGAAATGGCGAATTGGGCTTTGATGGGCTTCGACTACAAGGTAAGTAACTCAACTCTCTTGAATTATTTTGAAATTACTTGAAGTTTTTCATGAGTGATTAATTTAGATAGTAGGAATAGGAAATAAAAAATTATATCTTTTTGTATCTTTGAAAAATTAAAAATTTGATCATAAAAAGTATATTGCTCAGGTTTCATGTATGTTATGTTTTGAAATGTTGAATGATGTATGCAACATTAGGGATGATAATTATATGATATGTGATAATGTTTAGAATTAATCCATACATGTGTATCTTGATGATTTTATATCATGCATGAGTTTTTGAAGTAAATGTTGATTTGAATCTCTTATTTTAGATTAACATGTTTTTGGTCTAATCGTTTTTATGACGAATTAAGATGATATTCTCATGATATATTAAGATGACATAGTGCATGTACATCTATGTATGAATTCCTTGATAGTCTTTTGATGATAGATGTGATATCATGATGTGTTTGGTCTTGACGGTTTCATGACGAAACTTATGTTTCGATTTTAAATGATGATACATGTTTTCACAAAAGACTTGAATACCCTCACATGAAATTAATTGTATGAAATGTAAATAAATTTTCTATCCTATTGAGATTAATGAATTTATTTTAACAATCTTGTGAATCTCATGAAAATAAACATGATGAATATTTTGAAAATAAATGAGTGTATCATGCATTTGGTCTTAATGATTTCTCTTGAACATACTTTTTGAAATCATACTTGATGATATTAAAAGGATGTTATCATGGAATCATGCATGATGATTTGTTTTATGAAATTTACTTTTCCGTCTTAAATATTGACACTTGTTTTATTAAAGGTGAAGGCATGCTTATAAGAAGCAAATCACATGAATAGAAATTTATAAAAACAAAATGTGATCCTCTATCTTATCAACTTTTCAATAAATCTATGCTTGTCATGTATGAATTTATTGAATGTGACTTTGAGGATGATTTCGGATTTCACAAATGCTTGATTCATACTTATGACATGAGACACATTTTAAATATGAATCATGTTCAATACTTCAATCATGTTATATCTCCCTTAATTCATTTTGTTCTCCTAGATTTATTTACCAAAGAGGAGAATCTTCTGAATGAATGAAATGATACAAATGAATCACTTATCGATATATCTTTTTGAAATATGTTTTTAATGTGATGTAGATTTCCATTGTTATTTCTCGATTTTGATTAAATAAAATTATGTTTGATTTGAAGAAATGCATAATGATGTAATATTAAATATTTTGATTGACAATTTTATGCATGAGATTTTAAGTTATACATGATAATAAGCATGTGTTATTTTCTTAAGTGTATTTGAAAAACTATAGAAAAAATGTGCCCGAATGCATGAACTTGTTAAGATTATTTTTTGGACTTTCTTGATTCAATAATCAAATCACTTAATTGCCATGATGATTTTACACTATTACATGCCTTAATAACATGTTGGAAATTATGTGTTTTGGATACAAAAATTCCCATGATCATGAGCATGTTTTATCTCATGATTGAATTTGAAAATCTATAGCAAAGCGAATGCATGAAAGTGTTAAATTTCATTTTTAGATTTTCTTGATCCTAACAATTTATTTTTGAGAATCTATTGATCTTGATGGTTTTATGATGAAATTCATTTTTCGATCCTAAATGTTGATGCATGTTTTTATTTGGCATAAAAGAAAAGAACATGCATATATGAAATAAATCACTTGAATTAAAACAACTAAAAAGTGGAAAGGTTTCTTCTTGAAAATTTTATTTTTTCGACTTTATTGATTTTTTAAAAAGGGAAATTAATGAATCTATTTGTATTACTTTTGTGAATCTCTTGAAAATGATCTTGATTTGATGATTTAAATGAGCTATATCTTGATTTTTTGAAATTTGTAAATTGAGATTTCTTATGTTTAAATCAAGATTTTATATGCATAAATTAATATCTTGTTCTCTTACAAGATTGAATGAATTCTATCTTTTTCATGATCTCCTAAGAATTCTTTATGTTATTTATTTAAGATGAGATTTGTTAAAATGAATCACGGTTTCTCTTGATTTTTCAAAATTATAACTTGAGTATTCATTTTATAAATCAAGATCGTTTATATGTTCTTTCATGACATCTTTTAAGGCTTATGACTTGATTTTGTTATGTGAAATTCTTTGAATGTATGAAATACATCTCATCACCTAATAATTCTTTTTGATATTCCTTATGTGATGATATGAATACATGAAATATTTATTAATTTGTTTTGAGGTATACAAATAAGAAGTTTCGATCATGCATGGTAGGATGTAATTTGACAAATTTGGAACTATCATGATGTAAAATAAATGATGATTTGGAATCATCCATTGATGATGATTTTATATTTTGGTATGATGCATGCAATGATGAAATATTCATGAATTTGAAATGATGCATGCAATACTTATGATAATGATGTACATGATCTATTGCATATGATATGTATCATGAATGCTTTAAATGATGAATGTTTAGTAACATGATCAACATGTTGATAAATGCTTAAAAATTTTAATGTTTGAGTATCATGTTATGATATGCTCATTAATGATGATTGATTTATTTTTCAATAACGTGCATGAAAAATTAGGTTTTTGAAATTGTGTATGTTTTAATTTGAATATATAATGATGCACAAATAAGATTGATACTTACCTTTGTCATAATATGAAAATTGATATAAGGGTCTTTCCTTCTTTTTGACTATGATAAAGGGGGAGTAAGAATTTCTACTGTGGACATCATGAAAAGAGGCAAACTAGCTAGCTTGCACAATTTAAGACGAAAGCAAAAATTCCACTTCTCAAAAGAGAAGAAATTGCTATCTTGAACATCACCGATAATTGCTAGCTTGAAATCTCAAGAAAATGCAAAAATGTTCTATCTTACCTATCTCAAGATGCTAAACATGCTAAACTTGTACTTTGCAACAAAAAACATAATTGCGAGCTCAAACATTGAAAAGGAAGCAAAAATTTGCTAGCATGCAAACTTGCATATTTCAAGAAGCAAGAGTTGCTTTCTTGAACATCTCTAAATTGCTAGCTTGTATATTCTAAAATGTTGTAACATTGCTAGCTTGCAAGATGTAGAGCTTGCTATCTTGAATATCTTAAGAAACAAAAATTACATAAGTGCCATCTTGCCTATCTCAAGAAGCAAAACATGCTAACTTGCGCATCTAGCAAAGTTGACAAAATTTACATATTTCAAGTAGCAAGAGTTGCCTTCTTAAACATCTCTAATTTGCTAAGCTTACATGATGTAGAAGTTGCTATCTCAAAAGAAGCAAAAGTGCTATCTTGTATGCTGAAAAACTTGCATATCTAAAACTTGATAGCTTGAATGTTCTAAGCATGATGTAACACTTGCTAAATTTTCTAGCTTCAAAATTGCATGATGATAAAACATGATATTATGTTTTTCATGCAATAAGTTGAATTAATACTACAAACACAAGAATAGTTGGACTTTTCTTTTTTGTTGATGACAACGGGGGAGAAGTATGATGTTATGCATAAGTTTATGCATAAGTTCATGATGACGTGTTGCAAGTATTCATGATGAATATTGCAATGACTTAAATTCAGTTTGAATTCAAGGTTCTGTCATATTGATAGGGGGAGTGTTTAAACTTTGGAAGTTAAGTTTAACTCCGTCATCAATTGGTTGTCATCATCATAAAGGGGGAGATTGTTGAATCTCGTATTTTGATGATGAAACCACTTAATATAAGTTTATGATTTAATCTACGTTTTGAGTAACGCAGGATGCTTCGATCAAGATGAGACAATTAAAGCAAGAAAAATCATGTTGTGCTGGAGGAACATGTCAGAAGATTGGACGTCGGACCAGTGGATCGATCGATGTATCAATAGAAGGCTTCGGGCCGTGGACTCGGGCATCGGGTCAAGAAGAGTGGGTATTGTGCCAAGGATATTAGAGTTGTGGAGTCAACTGACCGATTAGGCAATAGGCCGCAGAAGAGGACGATGCACCGAAGAATCGAACGAAGCGTCGAGGGACCAATGACATGTTAGACAACTTGATTAATTGCTTAAGATTAATTATCTCGATCGAAGTTTTATTTTATATGTGTAGGATTAACTACGATGGAAGAAAGACATGTAGCAGGAGTTATGCCGGAGTCAAGACCATGATCACGTTGGGGGTTTGAGAGTTCGACGGAAGTCCAAACGGTCGTCGGAGGTTCTACGGGAATAAATCCGAGAAGTCCAGGATCTTGCCAAAGAAGCTCATTGGAACTTGCAAGTGGATCATCGCAAGTCCAAGAGTGTGCCGGAAGTCCGCCGAAGTATCGTCGAAGGTTCGTCGTATGTTCGCCGAAAGCTCGCCGGAAGAAGCGATTGACGCACCAGAGCATGTTGCAGTAAATGTCTTAAGAAATATTGTAGTTAGCATGTAGATTAAGTTAGGAATGGGAGGTGATCTCATTAACTTAATCTAGGGGCAATTGGGCCCTTGATAGACCCAAATTGTGCCGAATGGATCAACTCATTTGGACCAGAATTCCTACTAGGTGGTGGCACCGCTAGGGTCGGTGGTGACACCACCCAGGAGATGGTCTACTAGGAAAGCTGGGTAGTGCAACCGCCCTAGTCAGGCGGTGGCACCGACTGGGCTCAGTCTCCGAGCGAGAATGGGTGGTGCAACCGCTCTAATCAGGCGTGGCACCACCTGGGCTCAGTCTTCAAGCGAGACTGGGTGGTGCAACCACCCTTGTCAGGCGGTGGCACCACCAGAGCTCGGTCTCCGAGCTCTGTCAGGCGGTTATACCGCCCCAGTTAGGAGGTAGTACCGCCAAGACCTCGGAAATCCGGGAAAAGACACTTTTGAGCTCCAAATTCAAACCAGTTTGGGGCCTATATAAACCCCACCCTTTCTTGCATGAAAGGGCAACAAAAGCACCGAAAATCCAATCTTACTATGTGATTTTTAGAGCTCAAAAGTGTTGTAAAGGCTAGAAGTTCTCCTCCCTCTTTTCTTCCAAGTTGTGAGCTTTCAAGAGAGGAGAGAAATTCTATAAGGGTTGTCTCCTAAGCCCGTCAAAAGGAGTGAAATTGTAAAAGGGTGGTTGACCTTCGCCTATTGAAGGAAGGCCTCTAGTGGACATCGGTGACCTCGTCGGAGGAGGAAGCCAAAAGTGGATGTAGGTCAAGATTGGCCGAACCACTCTAAAATTGCAGTGCTCTCTATTTGCATTTATTCTTGCTGCTTACCTTACTGCAAACCTCCATATGTGCTCTACTACCTCTTTACCTTTGCTGCACTCTTATACGAAATTGCTTTCAAGTTAAGTTTCAGAAAATGATTTTACGTCGGAAATAATTTCATTGTACGAATGCAGTTTTAAACATCGAAAGTTTTCCACTGCACTAATTCACCCCCCCCCCCCTCTTAGTGCTCTTGATCCTAACATTTTCTTGCTTTAGTTATCTCATCCTGATCAAAGCATCCTGCATCACTTAAAACGCAGATTGAAACATAAATACATATCAATTGGTTTCATCATCAAAATACGATATTCAACAATCTCCCCCTTTTTGATGATGACAACCAATCGACGATAGAGTTAACCTTAACTCCCGGAGTTTAAACAAACTCCCCCTATCAATATAGCATATAACTTTTGGATTCAAAAATCCAAGCAAACATGCCATGATCAAATCATACATGACATCAACATACTTCTCCCCCTTTGTCATCAACAAAAAGGTGAAGTTCCTACTATCATGTGTTTGAGATATAACAGTTTCAAATCATTGCATAATAAATCTTCAAGTTCTACCATCATGCAATTTTGCTATCATTATAGATATGCAAGGTAGTAAGATAGCAATTTCTACAACATACAAGCTAGCAAATTTTACAATATTTTAAAACATGCAAGCTAGCAGTTTTAAGATGTTCAAGAAAGCAACACTTGCTTCTTGAAATATACAAGTTGTAAGCTAGTAATTTTTTGCTTCCTTTGCAATGTTTGAGCTAACAATTCTGCTTCCGTTGCAAAGTGCAGGTTAGCATGTTTTGCATCTTGAGATAGGCAAGATAGCACTTTTGGTATGCAAATTTATAGTATGCAAGCTATCAAATTTTATACATAAAAAAGTTAGCAAAATTTTATATCTTTTGAGATGTGCAAGATGGACTATTTTGCCTCTTTTTGAAATGTGTAACTTGGCAGACATTGCTTCTTATGAGATTTGCAAGATAGCACTTCTTGCTTCCTTTTTTAGATTAGCAAGCTAGCAAGTTTGCCTCTTTTCGAATTGTTCAAGCTAGCAAATTTGATTTCTAGCAAGTTTTGCTCCCCCTTTGTCATTGTCAAAAAGAAGGGAAGACCCTTTACATCAATTTTCAAATTTTGACAAAGGTAAGGTAACAAAGATAAAAAGTCAAGTCGTGAATATCAAAACAATTTTTTATCATGAATATTTCATCATTACATGCATCAAAATAATATCATGAGTGTTTCATGCATTCATATCATCAAATGAAGAATATAAAAAAGAATATGATGTTGAGATATACTTCATAAATTTAAAGAATTTTACATAATAAAATTTAAGTCATAAACCTTAATAGATATCATGAGAGAACACATAAACAATCTTGATTCAAGTATAATATCTCTTAATTCATTATGAATCATAAAAATTATAATTCCAAAAAATCAAGAGAAACCATGATTCATTTTAATAAATCTCCTCTTAAATAAATAACGTAAAGAATTCTTAGGAGATCATGAAAAATCTTGATTCATATAAAAGATTTCATGAGAGATTATGATTTCGATAAAACTCATTCAAATTCATCAAATCATTTTCATAGTCCAAGAGATTCACAAAAGGATAATATACATAGATTTATTAATCTTTTATCGAAAAATCAATAAGATAGGGATGTTTCATCTTAAGTTATTGGTTTCATACAAGTATGCATTTATCTTTTTATTGCAAATAAAAACATGCATCAACTTTTAGGATCGACAAATGAATTTCATCATAAAAACCATCAAGACAAATAAATTACAAAAATCATCATGTATAACTTTAAAATTTCATACATAAAATCGTCAATCGTGGTATCAAAACATTTAATATTTTCATTATATCATTATGCAATATTAAATATACAATCATTAAGCATGACACTTACACTATTTTATATAACCATGCATTTTTTATTTATGCCAAATCCATGCATCATTCATTAACGCTGGAAAAGAACTTTCAAAAGATCGTAAAGTTCGATAATTATAAAAATCATCATGCATAATTTTGAAAGAAAAAATCATTAAGCGTGATCATTATGCTTTACTTCAAATCAAACATGATTTCATTTATTTTCAAAATCAAGAAATAACAATGAAAATCAACATGATACACATTATTACTTCTTAAAGAAAAAACATTCATAGGATCATCATTAGATTTAAATCTAACATTTTATTCCATTAACATAAAACATGAAAATTTCAGTATCATTTTCAAAATTACGAGCATGATCATAATTTTTGCATTTTCATTTTTAAACATGCAATTTTCAAGAAAAATTAATTCTAAACTAAATTTTAAAAAATGCATCATGAAAAGCATTATGTAATTTCGAAATAAATTAATGGGGTTTAGATTACCTTATCATCCAAATTCGTTAAGACGTAGTTTGCCACCTCGCCTTTCTTGATTTTATTCTCGTCTTCGGAGGAGCTCGATTCATCCCAATTTTTGTTCTTCTTCTTGCATTCAAAGCTAGTAGTTGCATTCTTTTTGTTCTTTAATTTTTGTTTTATGAACTTTTTAAATTTCTTAGTGAGTTCAAGTTCACCATCACTTGAGCTTATGCTTGAGTGGTCTTCAAATGTTCTAAGTTCGAAATCCTTCCTATTCTTTGGAAGGTGGTTCTCGAGTTTTTCATGTGCATTGTACATCATTTTATAGGTCATCAAAGACCCTATTAGCTCTTTGATCAAAAAAGTATTTAAATTTTTTGATTCTTGAATAGCGATTACATATGAATTCCAAGTTTTAGGAAGTGAGCGCAAAATCTTGTTAACAAGTTCAAAATTTGAAAAGCTTTTGCCAAGTGCTTTTAGACTATTGACGACATCCGTAAAATTGGTGTACATGTCTCCAATAGTCTCTCTTGGTTCCATACAAAATATCTCAAAATCATGCATCAAAAAATTTACTTTAGAATCTTTTACACTACTTGTGCCTTTGTGTGTGAATTCTAATATGTGTCAAATCTCGAAAGCCGTTTCGCAAGTAGAAACTCGATTAAACTCGTTTTTGTCTAAGGCGCAAAATAAGGCATTCATAGCCTTTGCATTTAGAGAAAAATGTCTTCTTTTCCAAATCATTCCAATTGTTCATTGGAAGAGAAGACATTTCAAATCTGTTTTCGACTATATGCCATAAATCAAAATTTAATGAAAGTAAGAAAACTCTCATTTGAGTTTTCCAATAAGTGTAGTTTGTCCCATTGAAAAAGAGAGGATGAATGAGAGAGTGATCCTCTTGAAAGCCGAAAAGAGTTATTTCTATTTGGGTGTTAAACCAATGAAAAATGAGGGTCTGATACCAATTGTTAGGATCAAGAGCGCACTAAGAGGGGGGAGGGGGTGAATTAGTGCAGTAGTAAAAATCATGTCTTCAAAAACTTTGTTGCGATAAAACTATTTTCGATGAAAAACTAATTTCAGAAACTTAACTTGAAAGCGTACGTAATGAATTGAAGGCAGTAAGCACTTAAGGAAGTTTGCAGTAAGGTAATAGCAGGAATGAAATGCAAACCAGAGAACATAGTAGTTTTAGAGTGGTTCGGTCAATGTGACCTACATCCATTTTCGGCTTCCTCCTTTGATGAGGTTACCGGCATCTACTAGAGGCCATCCTTCAATAGGCGAAGGCCAATAACCTTTTACACCCCTCTTCTCTTTTTACTAGGTTTAGGAGATAACCCTTACAGGCACTCACTCTCCTCTCTAAACAAAAATCTAAGATTAAGCTAGAGGAGGGAATACACTTATGATCGCAGCAGTGTTTTCTCTCTTTTAATCTCTCTATGCTTGTGTGCTTTAACTAGAGATGAGAGGGGTATTTATAGGCTTCAAGTTGATTCAAACTTGGAGCCTAAAACTTCCCCATCTCGAGTTCCCCGGGCACGGGTGGTACTACCGCTTGCGTTGGGCGGTAGCACCGCCTAGTGTCAATCGACACTGACACTATCCTGGGTGGTACCAATGCCCAAGTCTGGCGATACCACCGCCTAGACTAGCGGTACCATGGCCTGACACAATCTCGAAGATTGTACCACGACGGTGAGACTTCTTGGGGCACTGTTTGGGCCTCTTTGGGCCTAACATAGTTCTTACAAAGGCCTCACTGGCCCCTAATTGGCTTAGCCCAAATCCTGACCCAAATCCAAGCCCAATTATGTGCTAACTATAAAATCCTAAGACATTTGCTAAGCTAAACAAGTCCCTATGTCTATTCTTCTGGTGAACTTCCGATGTGTTGAATCTCAGATTTTGATGATGAAATCAATTGTCATTTGTTATCTAATATATATGTTGAGATAAGTGTGCAGGATTAATTATGATAGAAGAAAGACATGCAGTAGGAGTTGCGCCGGAGTCAAGACAATGATCACGTTGGGAGTTCGAGAGTTCGACGGAAGTTCGGACAATCGTCGGAGGTTCTACGGGAACAAATCCGAGAAGTCCATGAGCTTGCCAAAGAAGCTCATTGGAACTCGCCAAGTGGATCGTCGCAAGTCCAGGAGTTTGCCGGAAGTCCGCAGGAGCATTACCGAGGGTTCATCAGATGATCGACGGAAGTTCGCCGGAAGCTCGCCGGAAGAAGCGATTGACGCATCGGAGCAAGTTGCAGTAAATGTCTTAGGGAATATCGTAGTTAGCACAATGATTAAGTTGGAAATGGGAGGTGATCCCATTAACTTAATCTTGGGGCAATTGGGCCCTTGAAAAACCCAAATTGGGCCGAATGGATCAACCCATTCGGACCCTGATTTCTGCCAGGCGGTTGAACCGCCCAAGCCAGGAGGTGGCACCGCCTGGGCTAAGTCTCCGAGCAAGACTGGGCGGTGCAACCGCCCCAACCAGGAGGTTGCAACACCTGGGTTCAGTCTCCGAGTGAGACTGGGCGGTGCAACCTCCCCTGACAGGAGGTGGCACCGCTTGGGCTCGGTCTCCGAGCTCTGGCTGAGCGGTGCAACCGCCTCAATCAGGAGGTGGCACCACTTAAGCTTGGTCTTCGAGCTCTGGTAGGAGGTGCAACCGCCCTTGACAAGAGGTGGCACCGCCTAGAGGCTTAGTCTTTGAGCTCTGCTAGGCGGTGCAACCGCTCCAGTCAAGAGGTGCAACCGCCAGATCCCGGAATTCCGGGAATTGACAGTTTTGAGCTCCAAATTTGAACTGGGTTGGGGCCTATAAATACCCCACCCATTTAGCAATGAAAGAGCACTTAACATACACCGAAATCTTGATCTTGTTCTGTGATTTTTAGAGCTCAAAATTGTTGTAAAGGCCAAAAGTTCTTCTCCCTCTTTTTTTTCAAGTTCTGAGCTTTAAAGAGAGGAGAGAAAATTCTATATGGATTGTCTCCTAAGCCCGTCAAAAGGAGTGAAACTATAAAAGGGTGGTTGGCCTTCACCTATTGAAGGAAGGCCTCTAGTTGACGTTGGTGACCTCGTCGGTGGAGGAAGCCAAAAGTGGAGTAGGTCAAGATTGACCGAACTACTATAAATGTTGGTTTGCATTTACTTTGAGCATCTTATCTTTACTGCAAACCTCCTCAATAATTTACTGCCTTCTGTGTTTTTACGAACGTGTTTCAAAGTTCAGTGCTTTCCGAATCGGCATTTAGACGCAAATTAGTTTTATCGTACGAACATCATATTTCAGTTTGCGCTTACGTTCTGATTTCCATCATAACTGCAAACTACCTTTATATCTTTGCTTTAACTGCATCTCGCTTTATCTCAAGTTAAAGTGGTTTACGAATCGGCTTTCATACCGAAATCGCTTTTATCGTACGAACGTCGAATTTCAGTTTGTGCTTATATTCTGATTTTCATCATAACTGCAAACTGCATTCATAGAATGACTTTAACGTCATCTCACTTGATCTTAAGTTAAAGTAATCTTAGAATCGACTTTCACACCGAAATTGTTTTTATCGTTCGAACGTTTTTTATCGTTGTAAGATTTTCGGTGCACTAATTCACCCCCCCCTCTTAGTGCTCTTGATCCTAACAATTGGTATCAGAGCGGGGTTAACTCTCAAACGGATTAAAACCCAAGAGAGATGGCATACGTCGAAAACCAAGAGGGCCATTCTATTACACGTCCACCCATGTTCAATGGGACGGACTACACCTATTGGAAGACCCGAATGTGGATCTTTCTTATTTCTATGGATTTTGAACTTTGCAATATTGTCGAAAATGGATTTTCGAAATCTTCTCTTCAAATGATCGATTGGAATGAATTGGAGAAGAAGGCTTTCACTCTTAATGCAAAGGCTATGAATGCCTTATTTTGTGTGCTTGATAAAAACGAGTTCAACCGTGTTTCGGTTTGTGAAACCGTATTTGATATTTGGCACACACTCGAAGTGACTCACGAAGGCAGAAGTAGAGTGAAAAAGTCAAAAATCAATCTTTTGTTACATTCTTTCGAACTTTTCCGGATGAAACCGAGTGAGACTATTGGCGACATGTTTACCCATTTCACGGATGTCGTCAACGGTCTAAAAGGACTCAGAAAAAGTTTTTCGAATTTTGAGCTCGTAAATAAGATTCTAAGATCCCTTCCTAAGAGTTGGGATCCTAAAGTCACTACTATTCAAGAGGCGAAAGATCTAAACAACTTCCCTCTTGAAAAACTAATCGAGTCATTAATGACCTACGAGATGACTTGCAAAGCTCATGAAGAGCAAGAAGACATCCTTCCAAAGAACAGGAAGGATATGGCACTTAGAACTTCAGAAGACCACTTGAGAGAAAACTCAAGTGATGAGGACTGTGACGATAACTTGGCACTTCTAATAAGAAAATTTAAAAAATTCATTAAAAGAAATAAGTTTAAAAATGACACAAAAAATAAACTTGAACCCAAGAAGGACCAAGTTATTTGCTATGAGTGCAAAAAGCCGGGACACTACAAGAGTGATTGACCCCAAGTCAAAAAGAGAACATCAAAGAAGAAGGCACTCAAAGCAACATGGGATGACTCGAGCGCGTCCGAAGAAGAGGAGTCCAACACCGAGCAAGTTGCTCATTACGCCTTAATGGCCATCGGAGAGGAGGTAACGAGTTTAATAGATGCAGATTTATCATTTGATGAATTATTAAATACCTTCCATGACTTATTTGATGAATGCAAGATTATTAGTAGAAAATATAAATTGCTAAAAAAGGAGCATGATAGTCTTACTTGTAATTTCGATAAGTTAAAAACTGAATATCATGATAGTTTAAGTTCATGCATAAAATGTCATAATCTAGAAACTCTCCAAAATGAAAACTTGCTACTTAAGGACACCTTGAAGAAATTCGAGGTTGGTAGCAAGTCATTGAACATGATCCTTGCAAACAAGGGTCACGTTCCCAAAAGAAGTGAAATTGGATTTGTGAGAAGTCCTCACTAAAATCCAACCACCTTCATAAAAGGCCCCATCTTACATGTTCGACACCAAAGCAAATGCAACTTTTGTTGCAAACTTGGACACAAAATGCATTATTGTCCATTCAAGAAAATTAGTCCGAACAAATTAATCTGGGTTCCTAAAGGAACCATGATAAATTCTATACAACATGATAAACAATGTAGATCTATTTTTGAGGCACCCAAAAGCAAATGGGTACCTAAAAATCATCCTCTCTTATAGAAACCTATACCATCGCAAGCTAGGAGCAAGAGATGGTACCTTGAGAGTGGATGCTCAAGGTATATGACCTGAGATCCATCTCAATTCTCTAAGCTCACTAGCATAGACGAAGGCTATGTCACCTTCGGAGACAACAACAAGGGTAAAATCATTGGCAAAGGAACCATAGGTAACAAATCTAACTTCTTTATCGAAGATGTTTTGTTAGTTGATGGTTTAAAACATAACCTCTTGAGCATTAGTCAATTATGTGATAAAGGATATATTGTCAGATTCGAATCTAATGCTTGCATCATTGAAAAACCACATAAAAACACGTCTATGATTGCATTAAAACAAAATAACGTATACACTATTGACATCAATGATTTGTGTAATGAAATGTGTTTTTCGGTTTTGAATGAAGATGCTTGGCTATGGCATAGAAGATTAGGTCATGCTAGCATGAAACTAATCACTCAAATATCATCTAAAGAGCTTGTAAGAGGAATTCCTCATATCAAGTTCATTAAAGATAATGTATGTGATGCTTGCCAATTAGGTAAACAAATTAAGGGTAGTTTCAAATCTAAGAATCAAATAAGCACCTCTAGGCCCTTCCAATTGATCCATATGGACTTATTCGGACCAATCTCTACATCAAGCCTAGGAGGTAGCAAATACGCCTTCGTTATTATGGATGACTATAGCAGATACACATGGACTTACTTCTTAAAACAGAAAAATGAATTCTTTAGATATTTTACCATGTTTTGTAAACTTGTTCAGAATGAGAAGGGTTCTATGATTTCGTCAATTAGAAGTGATCACGGTGGTGAATTTCAAAACCATGATTTCCAAGAATTTTGTGAACTCAATGGATACAACCATAATTTATCTACTCCTAGAAATCCTCAACAAAATGAAGTAGTAGAAAGAAAAAATCAAAATTTACAAAAAATGGCAAGAACCATGTTGAATGAACATAGCCTACCCAAATATTTTTGGGCCGAAGCCATAAATACTACATGCTATATTTTGAATAGAATTCTAGTAAGACCCTTACTCACCAAAACTCCCTATGAGTTATGGAACAACAAAAAACCCAGTGTTTCATATTTTAAAGTCTTTGGGTGTAAGTGTTTTATCTTGAATGAAAAAGATAACTTAGGAAAATTTGATGCTAAATCCGATTAAGGAATCTTTCTTGGTTATTCTTCGGTTTCTAAAGCTTTTCGTATCTTCAATAAAAGAACTTTAATTATTGAAGAATCCATTCGTGCTGTCTTTAATGAGATTTTCAAAATCAGGAAAAACGATTTTGATGATGATGTTAATTTTGATTCCTTGAATTTAACTGAAACCCCATCTCCAACTAGCAACTTGAATTCGTCCACTTCCGAAACATCCTTACCCAAGGATTGGAAGTATGTAGATGCTCATCCTAAGGAGTTAATCTTAGGAGACACATCAAAGGGGGTTCAAACACGTTCTTCTCTTAAAAATTTTGTTCCAATGTCGCTTTTCCCTCCCAAATTAAACCCAAATGTGTTGACGAAGCCATGAAAGATGATTCATAGATTATCGTAATGCAAGATGAATTAAATCAATTTGAGACAAATGAGGTGTGGAAGCTTGTTCCTAGGCCAAATGACCATTTAGTTATTGGTACTAAATGTGTTTTTAGAAACAAGAAAGATGAATATGGTATCGTAGTTAGAAACAAGGCTAGATTAGTGGCCAAAGGTTTCAACCAAGAAGAAGGTATCGATTACGAAGAAACTTTCGCTCCTGTGGCTCGATTAGAAGCCATAAGGATGCTCCTTACCTACGCTAGTAGTAATAATTTTAAGTTGTTTCAAATGAATGTTAAAAGTGCTTTTCTTAATGGCTTTATTTCCGAAGAAGTCTATGTTGAACAACCTCCTGGATTTGAAAATAATAGTCTCCCTAAACAATACCATCATGATGAAGTAAGCCAATTAGAATTAGAACTATGTATTTGATCATGAAAGGACATGACATCTGTATTGGTTATCTTATCCAGCAAAACGTGTTAGAACTATCTAAGAAAGACATGATGCTTCCATATGGTGGTATAATCACTAGAATACTGAAAACCTATGATATTCTAATACCACTGGAAGAAGAAGTAATAAAAGTTGATAGGTTTAGCATAATGAATAAAAATCTACTTCACCGATTAAAACGTGTTTATAGAAATGGTAACTGGGTTAGAATGCCTAGAAAAACCGATCCTCCTCAACCTGAACCAGAACCGGAAACACCAGTCTTTAGGGGTACTCAATCTCCTCTGATATGTCCCTTTGAGGAAACACATTCATTTGAGCCAGCTTATATATCATCTGTCGAAGATATTGGGATTCGGATGGACCGATTTGAACAAAGACAAGAACGACTTGAACATCGACAAGATCAAATCCTATTTGAGCTATAGCAAATTCATCGACAATTTGACTCATTATTTAGGCATTTTAAATTTTCACCTCTTGAATGAGCTTATATGTGTATTGTAAACTCTTTATGTTACTCACTATGATCACAATGCCTTGTGCCTTGATCTTTGATCTGGTTACCTGATGTATTTATTTGTGAGCAGAGTTACAAACATCACTCATTGTTTAATCTCGTTACTCACTGTCGGATTTTACATCGAAACTAAAAGTTTTTGAAAACCTTGTGTCTTGGTTTCCATGATAAATATGATTTGTGAAAATGATATACCAATGCAGTTGATGCGTCATGTTATTATATTGTCATAATATTAAACATCAACTAGCTGGTATTTTTACAAAACCTCTAAGTGAAGAACAATTTGATTTCATAAGAAGAGAACTAGAAATGTTGATATGTCCGAGTACATAAACTAGTTAAAATTATCTATCGGACTTTATTGAATGATCAAATCACTTGATTGTCATTACATGCCTAAATAATGTGTTGGAAATTATGTGTTGAATACAAAAATTTCCATAACAATAAGCATGTTTTGTCTTCATGATTATATTTACAAATCAATAGCATAGTCTTGTCCGAAAGCATGAAAATGTTAATTTCATTTTCGGATTCGCTTAATAATTGGTATCCTAATAATCGGATTTTCTCATACACTTATGAAAAATATTTTTCTGAAATAGATTTAACGAAATGATTCCTACTTATGAATTCCATCT
This sequence comes from Musa acuminata AAA Group, assembly GCF_036884655.1. Taxonomy (NCBI): domain Eukaryota; kingdom Viridiplantae; phylum Streptophyta; class Magnoliopsida; order Zingiberales; family Musaceae; genus Musa; species Musa acuminata. The sequence goes on along the minus strand of NC_088346.1, from coordinate 35,369,765 downwards.
TGAAATATGGATGATAGTGTTTTTACTTGCAAAGATTTGTTTCACATACATATCTTGATACCTGTAAAAATGAAGCATGATTCAATCTCTCATCGATTTTAAATTCATGATTTAATCTCTTATCGGTTTTAACTGCACTCAAAGTAAACTCACAAAGAGCTAGTATCACAAATGGCCTTCCTCATTCATGCAAAAAGATTATAACAAATACAAAGGAAGAAGTATTCAAAGTGATCTACATATTATGCTTGTACAATTGATTTCCTATCACTTACTATTGGAAAATAACTTGAACCTAGTAAAGGCATGAACGACTATCACACTTATGCTCAAAATTTGCTTATATTGTTCACCTAGTATCACAATTATCATGCTTTTTGTTGATGACAAAGGGGGAGAAATATATGAGTATTAATGCCATGCTTGTATCACCAAGAGATGCTATGATTGCTATAATTTACATTATGCCTTGTTTGTATCATGTCAAGATATCAAACAAAAAACTTGTATCGTAATTTTACGTATTGATATCTTACCATGTGATGAAATACAATAATTGCTAAAACATTTGAAATGTGTGCATTATGTAATGATATCAAAATCTTACTTCGTAGTTTTACATGTTAATATTTTACAATATGATGAATTGCTACTATTACCATCATTCAAACTTGTAATGTAAAATTTGAAAATGAATGTCAAGCCTTGACATCATCTTCAGTGAGATACATCATGATGGGAATCATGATGGGAGTATTGATAAGTTTAAATGATTTTAACTTATCAATATCTCTCTTGAATTCAAAAGTTTTGAATTCAAAAATGACTTATCTCAAGTATGGCATATAGACAGGGGAGTTAAGGTTAACTCCATTATCAATTGATTATCATCATCAAAAAGGGGGAGATTGTTGAATCTTGGATTTTGATGATGAAGTCAATTGTTATTTGTTATCTAATCTATATGTTGAGATAAGTGTGCAGGATTAACTACGATAGAAGAAAGACATGCAGCAGGAGTTGCGCCGGAGTCAAGACAATGATCACGTTGGGAGTTTGAGAGTTCAACGGAAGTTCGGACAGTCGTCGGAGGTTCTGCGGGAACAAATCCGAGAAGTCCATGAGCTTGCCAAAGAAGCTCATCGGAACTCGCCAAGTGGATCGTCGCAAGTCCAGGAGTTTGCCGGAAGTCCGCAGGAGCATCACCGAGGGTTCATCGGATGATCGACGGAAGTTCATAGGAAGCTCGCTGGAAGAAGCGATTGACGCACCGGAGAAAGTTACAGTAAATGTCTTAGGGAATATCATAGTTAGCACAATGATTAAGTTGGAAATGGGAGGTGATCCCATTAACTTAATCTTGGGGTAATTGGGCCCTTGAAAAACCCAAATTGGGCCGAATGGATCAACCCATTCGGACCCTGATTTATGCCAAGCGGTTGAACTGCCCAAGCTAGGAGGTGGCACCGCTTGGGCTAAGTCTCCGAGCAAGATTGGGTGGTACAACCGCCCCAGCTAGGAGGTGGCACCGCCTGAGCTCAGTCTTTGAGCGAGACTGGGCGGTGCAACCTCCCTTGACAGGAGGTGGCACCGCTTGGGCTCGGTCTCTGAGCTCTGGCTGAGCGGTGCAACCGCCTCAATCAGGAGGTGGCACCGCCTGAGCTCGGTCTTCGAGCTTTAGCAGGAGGTGCAACCGCCCTTGACAGGAGGTGGCATCGCCCAGAGGCTCAGTCTTCAAGCTCTGTCAGGCGGTGCAATCGCTCCAGTCAGGAGGTGCAACCGCCAGATCCCGGAATTCCGGGAATTGATAGTTTTGAGCTCCAAATTTGAACTGGGTTGGGGCCTATAAATACCCCACCCATTCAGCACTAAAAGAGCACTGAACATACACCGAAATCTTGATCTTGTTCTATGATTTTTAGAACTCAAAATTGTTGTAAAGGCCAAAAGTTCTTCTCTCTCTTTTCTTCCAAGTTCTGAGCATTAAAGAGAGGAGAGAAAATTCTGTAAGGGTTGTCTCTTAAGCCCATCAAAAGGAGTGAAACTGTAAAAGGGTGGTTGGCCTTCGCCTATTGAAGGAAGGCCTCTAGTTGACGTCGGTGACCTCGTCGATGGAGGAAGCCAAAAGTGGAGTAGGTCAAGATTGACCGAACCACTCTAAATCTCGGTTTGCATTTACTTTGAGCATCTTATCTTTACTGCAAACCTCCTTAATAGCTTACTGCCTTCTATGTTTTTACGAACGTGTTTCAAAGTTCAGTGCTTTCCGAATCGGCGTTTAGACGCAAATCAATTTTATCGTACGAACATCATATTTCAGTTTGCGCTTACGTTCTAATTTCCATCATAACTGCAAACTGCCTTTATATCTTTGCTTTAACTGTATCTCTCTTCTTCTCAAGTTAAAGTGGTTTACGAATCATCTTTCTTACCGAAATCGCTTTTATTGTACGAATGTTTTTTATCGTTGTAAGATTTTCGCTGCACTAATTCACCCCCCCCCCCCCCCCCCCCCCCTCTTAGTGATCTTGATCCTAACACGATGATCTCTCGGCAATGTTCCGGTGGACTCTCAGTAAGCTCCTGGACTTCATAATTATCTTCTTAGTGAGTTTTGATGGGCTTCTCTGGCAAGCTCCAAGATTTCTCAGCTGGTTCTACTAGAACTTCCGACAAACATCCGGACTTTCGATGAACTCTCGAACTCCCAACGAAATCCCATCCTTGACTTCAGGACTTCATTTTGCTTCATTCTTTACTATCATAGTTAATCCTATATATGTAAAACACACTTTGATCTAGACAATTAATACTAAGCATTAATCATGTTGTCCGGCATGTTATTGGTCCCTCGATGCTTTATTCGATTCTTCGGTGCATCATCCTCTCTTGCGGCCTATTGCCCAATCGGCCAGTTGACTCTACAACTCCGATAATCTTAGAGCAATATCCGCTTTTCTTGGCCCGATGCCCAAATCCATGGCCCGAAGACTTCTATCGATATGTCGATCGATCCTCCGACCCGACGTTCAATATTTCGACATATTTTCCTCCGGCCCAACATGATTTTTCTTGCTTTAATTGTCTCATCCTAATCGAAGCATCATGTGTCACTCAAAATATAGATTAAAACATAAATACATATCAATTGGTTTCATCATTAAAATACGAGATTCAATAGTCGGGAGTCTACTAGAACATTGTCGAGAGATCATTGAAAGTTCGCTGGAAGATCACCGGAAGCTCATCGGAAGAAATCGGTCTTATTTAGCTTAATGTGTGTCTTAAATTTCATAGTTAGAACATAATTGGGTTGGAATTAGACCAACTCATTTAGGGACCAATTCGGCCCAAGGTTAGGCTGTGTTGGGCAAAGTGAAAGGCCCAAACAGTGACCTAACAAGTGGAACCATCATGGCACAGTCTCCAAGACTATGTCAGGCAATGGTAATGCTAGTCTAGGCGGTGCTACCACCCAGACTCAATCTTCGAGACTGTCAGGCAGTGGTACCACCCAGAAATAGTCTCCCAGGTGGTGGTACCGCTAGACTGAGTGGTGGTACCGCCTAGTGTTAGTGCTATAGGTGGTGGTACCGCCCAACACAAGCGATGGTACCGATAGGACCCAGGAAGCCTGGGATGAGACCTTTTTAAGCTCCAAGTTTGAATCAACTTGAGGCCTATAAATACCCCTCTTATCCCTGGTTAACAGACAAAAGAATTGAGAGTGAAAAAGGAAGAAAACGTTGTTGTAATATTGTGTGAACTCCTCTCAAACTCTAAGTGCTAGAGAAGCTTATGAGAAGAGGTTGTGAAGGTTGTAAAGGTTCTCTCCTGAACCTGTCAAAAAGAGAATCAAGTTGTAAGGGTAGTTGACCTTCGCCCATTGAAGGAAGATCGTTAGTGGATGCTGGTGGCCTCGATAGAAGAGGAATCGGCAGAGTGGATGTAGGTCACGATGACCGAACCACTATAAAACTCGGTTTGCATTTCGTTTTGAGCAATTTACCTTTACTACAAACTGTTTTACCTTCTAACTGCTTTCACTACACCTCCATATTCTTTCAAGTTTATATCTTTATAAAACAATTTTCGTCGGAATCAGGCTTTTATCATACGAAGATTTTTAAACCAACATGTTTTTCCATTGCACTAATTAACACACCCGGGCCCCACCCCCCCGCCCCCCCCCCCCCCCCCCCCCCCGCCTCCTAGTACCGCTCTTGATCCTAATAGTTGATATCAAAGCCATGTTATTTCTTATTTGGTTTAACACCCAAGAGAAATGGCTCTTTTCGGATTTCAAAAGGGTTTTTCTATCATTCATCCTCCTATGTTCAATAAGACGGACTAAACTTAAAAACTCGAATGAGAGTTTTTTTGCTTTCGTTTAATCTTGATTTATGAAATATTATCGAAAATTGATTTCAAAAGTCTTCTCTTCCAATGAACGATTGAAATAATTTGTAGAAGAAGACTTTCTCCTTAAATGCAAAAGTTATGAATGCTCTATTTTGTGCCTTAGACAAGAATGAATTCAATCGAGTTTCTACTTGCGAAATGACTTTTGACATTTGGCACACTTGAAATCACACACGAAGGCACTAGTAAAGTAAAAGATTCTAAGATAAATCTTTTGATGTATGATTTTGAATTATTTCGAATGAAGCCATGCAAAACCATTATTGACATGTACACCTATTTTACGAATGTCGTCAATGGCTTAAAAGCTCTTGGCAAATATTTTTCGAATCTTGAACTTGTTAGTAAAGTTTTATGATCTCTTTCTAAAACTTAGGATCCTAAAGTAACGTCCATTCAAGAGGCCAATGATTTGAATATTTTCCCACTTGAAGAACTTATCGGGTCTTTAATGACCTATAAAATGAGTTGTATAGCACAAAACGAATATGAGAACAACCTTCCAAAGAACATAATGGATTTGACACTTAGAATAAATGAATACCACTCGAGCGAAAGCTCAAGTAATGATGAACTTGAACTTCTTACTATAAAACTTACAAAGTTCATTAAATAAGAATTAAAGAATAAAAATGAACTTAAAAAGAAGTTGCCAAAGAAGAAGAGAGCACTCAAAGTGACTTGGGACGAAAGAGGTGCATCCGAAGATGAGAAGCAAACCAACAAGGGCAAGGTGGCAAACTGTGCTTTGACGACTTTCGTCAACAAGGTAAGCGACTCAATCAAATATCCTTTTCGTTACCATAAAATTACTTAGTGCTTTTCATGATTAGTTTTAAATAAATATTTTTTTTTCATGATAATTGCATATTTTATGATAAAGGAACAAAATGTTAAAATTAAATATTTTATGTTTAATGAAATCATATTTGATAATTTAATTATTTAATTATGCATGATGATTGTGTATTGCTTTTCTATTTTAAAAAATATGGATGGTTTTCATATGAAAAACTTGAGCATATTTATATGAAATCAATCACATAAAATGAAACACATAAAAAGAAAAATTTATTGTCATTGGAATTAAAACGATAAATCAAATTTCTTGTTTAAAGAAGTCATATGTTTAATGTGTTTTTTAGTCATGATGATGAAATTTATTTTTCGGTCTTAAACGATGATGCATGCTTTGACTTGGCATAAAAAACTTGGGCATGCATGTATGAAATAAATCAAACAAAAAAAGAGAAGGAAAATATTTTTCTTAAAGAATTTCTCAATCCCTACTTTATCGATTTTTCAAAAAGGGAGATCAATGAATGTATTTATGTTATTTTATGAATCTATTGAAAATAATTTTGATGATTTTAAATATTTATGATGTTGCATGCAATATTATGATTGTTTCTTGAATGAATTTCTCTCTTACTCTTCTTCCTCTTCTTCTTATTTTTTTATGACAAAGGAAGAAAGAAACTTGCTAAGAAGAACCAAAAAGCTCTTAATAAAAAATGCTAGCTTCTCATTTTTCATGTAAAGTTTTTCCTTAATGTCTCATTTTTGCTAGATTGGATAAATCAGTGTAAAACTTACTTGAAACACTTACATTATTAAATGATTCTCCTTTTTTATGACAAAGGGAGAGAAAATAAATTATGAATGTTTGGTACCAACAATCATGAAGTGATAAATGCTTAAAAATGTTGATTTAATGTTTGGCATCATGAATGCTTTAGTATCATGCATGAGATAATAAATAATGAATATTTGGTATCATGATCAAATTATTGATTTAATTCATGAAGTGATAAATGCTTAAAAATTTTAATGTCTTGGTATCATGAATGCTATGCCCAAAATGATATATCATGAATGCTTAAGTATCATATATGATATGCCCATAGTGATGATTGATTTATTTTTATCATGAAGTAAGGATAAAATGTAAGGTTTTGAAATTGTGCATGTTTTAATTTGAAATTATAATGATATACAAACATATTCAAATAAGATTGATACTTTACCTTTGTCATAATTTAAAAATTATTGTAAAGGGAAAAAGATTTATAAAATTATATTCTTCCATTCTTTTTTACAATGACAAATGGGGAGATAAAATTTGCTTGCTTACACATTTCAAGAAGATGCAAAAACAGGCTAGCTTGCTCATCTCAAAAGAGAAGCAAAGATTGCTAAGTTGCATATTTCAAGAAGCAAAAAGTTTCTTTCTTGAACATCTCAAATATTGCTAGCTTATATTTCCTAAAATGATGTAAAAAATTTGCTAGCTTGCATGATGACAAACATGTTAGAATTGCTAGCTTGAACATTGCAAAGGAAGCAAAAATTACATTTCTCAGAAGAGAAGAAAGAACTTGCTATCTTGAACATCACATTTCAAAAGATGTAAAAATTTGCTAACTTTCATATCAAAAACTTGCTAGCTTGCATAATAATATATGCAATGATGAAATTATGCGATGATATATGATGTTTCAAAAACATGAAATTATGCAATGATTTGAAATTTTATATCAAAAGCTTGCATAGTTGCACTTCTCCTTTTTATTGATGACAAAGGGGGAAAAGTTATATTGATGATATGCATATAATGTGTTACAAATCTTCATGATTAAAATTGCCTTGACTTGAATTCATTTTGAATTCAAGGTTCATCTTACATATGCCATATTGATAGGGGGAGTTAAGGTTAACTTCGTCATCAATTGGTTGTCATCATAGAAAAGAGGGAGATTGTTGAATCTCAGATTTTGATGATGAAACCAATTGATAGTATTTATTTGATCTACGTTTTGAGTGACACATAAAACTTCAATAAGGAAAAGATAATTAAGGCAGGAAGAATCATGTAGTGCTAGAATGAAACATGTTAAAAGATTGGATGTCGAGCTGGAGGATCAATCGACGTATCGGTAGAAGGCTTCGGACTATGGGTTCGGGCATAGGGCCAAGAAGAGCGAAAGTTACGCCAAGGAAATTGGAGTTATGGAGGTCAACTGGCCGATTGGGCAATAGGCTGTAAGAGAGGACGATACACTGAAGAATTGGTCGAAGCATCGATGAACCAATGACATGCCGAATAATATTTAATTTAAGCCTTATAATAATGGTCTATATCGAAGTAGGTTTTAAGTGTGCAGAATTAACTATGATAGCGGTCAACGCATAAAGCAAAATGAAGTCTCGGAGTCAAGAACGAGATTTCGATAAGAGTTCGAGAGTTCATCGGAAGTCCGAACGTTCATCGGAAGTTCTATCAGAATTGACCAAGAAGTACAGGAGCTTGCTAGAGAAGCTCGTTAGAACTCGCCAAGAAGATCGTCATGAAGTCTAGGAGCTTGTTGGGAGTCTGCTATAACATTGTTGAGAGATCATCAAAAGTTCGTCGGAAGATCACCAGAAGCTCACCGAAAGAAACCAGACTTATTTAGCTTAGTGTATGCCTTAAATTTCATAGTTACCACATAATTGGGATAGAATTGGGCCAACTCAATTAGGCGCCAATTGGGCCCAAGGTTAGATTGTGTTGGGCCACATGAAAACAGTGACCCAATAGGTGGAACCATCGTGGCACATTCTCTGAGACTGTGTTAGGCAATGGTATCGCTAGTCTGGGCAGTGGTATCGCCCAGACATAGTCTCCCAGGTGGTGGAACCGCAGATTGGGCGGTGGTATCGCCTAGTGTCAGTCCTGTAGGTGGTGGTATAGCCCATCACCAGCGGTGGTACCGCCAGGACCCAAGAAACCCCTCTCATTTCTAGTTAACACACACAAGAATTGAGAGTGAAAAAGGAAGAAAACACTATTGTAATATTGTGTGAACTCCTCTCAAACTCTAAGTGTTAGAGAAGCTTAAGAGAGGAGGTTGTGGGGGTTGTAAAGGTTCTCTCCTGAACCTGTCAAAAGAAGAATCGAGTTGTAAGGGTAGTCGATCTTCGCCCATTGAAGGAAGATCGTTAGTTGATGCCGGTGGCCTCGACGGAAGAGGAATTGGCGGAGTGATTGTAGGTCACGATAACTGAACCACTATAAAACTTGGTTTGTATTTTGTTTTGAGCAATTTACCTTTACTACAAACTGCTTTACCTTCTAACTACTTTCACTAGACTCCCATACTCTTTCAAGTTAATATCTTTATGAAATGGTTTTTGTCGGAGTATCATATACATCTCTTCCTCTAGGTTGTCATTTAGGAATGTGATTTTCATGTCCATATACCAGATCTCATAATCATGGTATACTATAATAGCCAATAAAATTCAGATGGATTTTAGCATGGCTACGGATGAGAATGTTTTGTTATAGTCAACACTGACACGGGAGTGTCTAATTTACTACAATCTGATCATATGAACCTTAATTATGATCTAGTATCTTTTTCAGTCAATAATGATGCCTCATAATATTTATCTCAGCACACTCAAATATGACAGCTCATCAGCATATTCTCTGCACAAGGTTAAAGCTGTTTCAAGGTGTTTTCTTCAAGACAAAGGAATGCATTAAAGGAGTTGGTTGGCAGCTGTGAACATTTCTTCATTACCAATGAGTGCATTAAAATAGTTGGTTAGTAGCTGTAAATACTTAATTTCGAAATTCTCTATGCATGAAGGGTTGTTTCATGCACTAGTATTTATTTTGGTGTTTAGGACTTAGAAAGGTTTTTAGAAAACTGAGGATATTGGCAGAAGCTCTCTTAGAGTGCTCTTTTGACCTCTGTATCTCTTGGATGCGTCCTTGAGTGGTGAGTCTTTCGCTTTTAGTTCTGTATCCTTGTTTATTATCATTAGGGTGGTGATCTTCTGTATCCCTTTTGATTTTTAAACTTGGTGGTGAGCTATATATCATTTTATTGAAGTTTCTTCGAAAGTGCGTTCCTTGCCTTTTGTGACATTTTCTCACTGAACAACTGTTATATCGGTTTTCAATCGACATCCATTCTGCATTTTTTTCCCTTCCCGGTATCAGTTTGGTATCAGAGCTAAAGGCTAGAGATCATGGCAAGGCGGAATGGAAAAGGTATAGTTGGTGAAGGTAGCGACCATGGAGATGACGCTGAGTCGTTGAGGCTGCAGCTACAAAAATTGTTGCGTAGCCTAGAAGAAAAAAATGAAATAATCGATGAACTTCAAAGTAGACACAACCAGCATGAAAATGACGCTCGAGAGTTTACTTCTGATGATGAAACACCTCATCTTCCAAGGGAGTCAAGAAGCTGTCGGAGAAGAAATGAAGTCCAAGACGAGTGGCAGAATAAATATAATCCCAGATTTGATATTCCCGAATTTGAAGGTAAAATAAATGTTGATGACTTTATCGATTGGCTTAATACAGTAGAAAGAATTTTCGATTTTCATGAACCACCAGAACAAAGGAAGGTCAAACTTGTGGCACTCAAACTCAAGCGAAATGCATCTTTTTGGTGGGAAAATCTGAAGAAACAAAGAGAACGTGAGGGGAAGAGTAAGATCGTTACTTGGGAGAAAATGAAAAGGGAGCTAAAGAGAAAATATTTACCTGATAATTATAGACAAGAGATTTTTCTCAAAATACATGATTTCAAGCAAAAAGATCTTAGTGTAGAGGAGTACACTGCAGAATTTGATAATTTGATGTTAAAAGGAGAGCTTGTGGAACCGGAAGAGCAAACAATTGCAAGATACTTAGGAGGTCTGAAGTATGAGATTTCTAAAGTTGTTCAGCTACAGCCATATTGGTCTTTAAATGATGTGAGAAAGCTGGCATTAAAAGTTGAAAAGCAACAGAAGTTTGAAAAGAGTTTTCGGTATGGCTCAAAAGAAGGCTACACAAAAGGAGGAAGTTCCAAGCCTACTGTCCAAAACAAGGTGATATCGAAGGTACAAGAAAAGGGTGAAGAATCTGCTGGCAGCAAAAAAACACCTAATTCTTCTACCCCAAGTGGCCGAAAATGTTTCAAATGTCATGGTTTTGGACATATCGCATCAGATTGTCCAAATAGGAGGATTGTAACTTTGGTTGAAGATCATAGTGATGGAGGAGAAGATGAAACTGATGAAGAACCAAAATACGATGATGAGGAGGAAGAGATTACTTATGCTGATCATGGTTTGTCTATTGTATTGCAACGTAGTTTACAAGTGTCATATGTGGCCGACGATGAAAGTTGGGTGAGAAAAAATGTATTTCATACTAAATGCACTTCTCTTGGAAAAGTATGCTTGGTGATTATCGACAGTGGCAGCTTTGAGAATGTGGTATCTTTGGAGATGGTACAGAAGCTAAAGTTGGACACCATCCCTCATCCACACCCATACCAGTTATGTTGGCTGCAAAAAGGAAAAGACATCAATGTAACTAAAAGATGTTTAGTTTCATTTTCTATTGGCAAGTATTATAAAGATGAAGTATGGTGTGATGTTGCTCCTATGGATGCGTGTCATTTGCTGTTGGGAAGACCTTGGCATTATGATAGAAGGGTGTTGTATGATGGCTACAAACATACTTATTCTTTTAAGGTGAATGAAAAGAAGATTATTTTAGCTCCATTACAACCATCCGAAATCAGTGCACCAAAAAAGAAAGTTAGCGCTTTTATGTCCTATGGTGAATGTAAAGATGAATTAGACAAGGGTGGTCATATTATTGCTCTACTAGTAGTAGAAGAAAATGAACAACACAAGGAGACTCCAGAAATCATGAAACAAATCTTGGAAGAGTTTGGAGATGTTATACCAGAAGAGATTCCACATGGCCTTCCACCCTTGAGAGATATCCAGCATCACATTGATCTTATTCCGGGGGCTGTTCTACCTAATAAGGCAGCATATAGAATGAGTCCCAAGGAGCATGAAGAACTTCAAAGGCAAGTTGATGAATTGGTTAAAAAAGGGTTAATCCGGGAGAGCATGAGTCCTTGTGCGGTTCCTGCTTTGTTAGTGCCTAAGAAGGATGGTTCTTGGAGAATGTGCGTGGACAGTCGCACCATCAACAAAATCACAGTGGACTATCGCTTTCCTATTCCAAGGTTAGATGATTTACTTGATCAATTGTGTGGTGCTTATATTTTCTCTAAAATTGATTTGAGGAGTGGCTATCACCAAATAAGAATGAGGCCCGGAGATGAGTGGAAAACAGCGTTTAAAACTAGAGAAGGCTTATATGAATGGTTGGTTATGCCATTTGGACTATCTAATGCTCCTAGCACATTCATGAGATTTATGAATCACATACTTAAGCCATGCATTGGAATATTTGTTGTAGTTTATTTTGACGATATATTGGTGTACAGCAAGAGTGAAGAGGAGCATATGAGTCATCTGAAAGAGATCTTTCTTATTTTGAGGCAGCAAAAACTTTATGCTAATCTAAAGAAATGTGATTTCTTTACTTCTAGTGTGGTGTTTTTGGGGTATGTTGTTTCAAAAGATGGAATCATGATGGATCAAAGCAAGGTTGAAGCTATTCTCAATTGGCCAACACCTGCTTCATTACATGATGTGAGGAGTTTTCATGGCTTAACATCTTTTTATAGAAGATTCATCAAGAGTTTCAGCTCTATTGTCGCTCCAATCACCGAATGTCTGAAATGTGATAAATTCAAATGGACTAATGAGGCTAATGATGCTTTTGAGCTTTTGAAAAGAAAGGTTACTGAAGCTCCTATCTTAGTTCTACCAAATTTTGACAATGTGTTTGAAGTTGAATGTGATGCATCTAATGTGGGAATTGGTGCTGTTTTGAGCCAAGACAGAAAGCCTATTGCATTTTTTAGTGAAAAGCTGAATGATACGAGAAAGAAATACTCTACTTATGATAAGGAGTTTTATGCGATTTATCGAGCTTTGTCTCATTGGAGTCAATATCTTCTCGCCAAGCCATTTGTTCTATATTCTGATCACGAGGCATTAAAGTTCATTAATCATCAGCACAAGCTAAACAAGAGGCATGCAGCTTGGGTGGAGTTCTTACAATCTTACAACTTTACAATCAAGCACAAATATGGTATTCAAAATGTAGTTGCTGACGCATTGAGCAGAAAGCATTCTTTATTATCAGCAATGGAAGTCAAAGTGGTTGGATTTGAAACATTCAAAGATCTATATGAGAATGATGTGGATTTTGGCTCGATATGGCAGAATTGCAAATCAGGTTCCTGTCAACAATTTTCGATCTTTGATGGTTTTCTTTTTCGAGCTAATGCTTTATGTGTTCCATCTTGTTCTTTGAGACAAGTAATTCTAGCTGAAGCTCATGGTGGTGTTTTGGGAGGACATTTCGGCAGGGACAAGACTCTAGCTCTTGTTCAATCAAATTTCTACTGGCCTAAAATGTTTAGAGATGTGGATAGACATGTGAAGCAATATCGATTGTGTCATTTGGCAAAAACAAGAAGTCAAAATTCTGGTTTGTACACTCCATTGCCAGTGCCAAATGCTCCATGGGAGGATGTGAGTCTTGATTTCGTCTTAGGACTGCCAAGAACTCAAAAGAACAAGGATTCTATCATGGTCGTTGTTGACAGATTTTCAAAAATGTCTCACTTTGTTCCATGCAATAAATCAAATGATGCATCTCATATTGCTGATTTATATTTTAAGGAGATTGTTAAATTGCATGGTATTCCAAGAACTATGGTGTCTGATCGAGATTCAAAATTCGTTAGTCATTTTTGGAGAACTCTTTGGAGGAAGCTGGGTACTTCTTTGAATTTCAGCAGCTCGCATCATCCACAAACCGATGGACAAACTGAGGTAACAAACCGAAGCTTGGGAAATTTGCTTAGAAGCTCTGTTGGCAAGAATATTAAGCAATGGGATGTCATTCTTCCACAAATTGAGTTTGCCTACAATCGTTCTATACATCATAGTATTGGTAAGAGTCCTTTTGAGGTAGTTTATGGTGCTAATCCTGCTGGTCCTTTGGACTTAATCCCTCATTCTACAACAAAGCAATTTAGTGGAGATGCTGATGAAAGAGCTAAGCAGATAAAGAAGCTACATGAGGGTGTGAAAGCAACCATTGAGAAACAAAATGAGAGGTACATGCAAGTTGCTAACAAACACAAAAAACTTGTGGAGTTTAATGCAGGTGATTTGGTCTGGATTCATCTAAGGAAGGAGAGGTTTCCGCCGGGAAAATTTGGAAAATTGAAACCAAAAGCTGATGGTCCATTCAAGGTGCTTAAGAGAATTGGTAGAAATGCTTATGAGATAGAGCTACCTGAAGATTACGGAGTATCCCCAACATTTAATGTGGCTGATTTGAGTCCTTTTTATAATCATGTTGCTGAATCAAACGAAGACTTGAGGACAAGTTTCATTCAACTGGGGGAGATTGACACGGGAGTGTCTAATTTACTACAATCTGATCATATGAACCTTAATTATGATCTAGTATCTTTTTCAGTCAATAATGATGCCTCATAATATTTATCTCAGCACACTCAAATATGACAGCTCATCAGCATATTCTCTGCACAAGGTTAAAGCTGTTTCAAGGTGTTTTCTTCAAGACAAAGGAATGCATTAAAGGAGTTGGTTGGCAGCTGTGAACATTTCTTCATTACCAATGAGTGCATTAAAATAGTTGGTTAGTAGCTGTAAATACTTAATTTCGAAATTCTCTATGCATGAAGGGTTGTTTCATGCACTAGTATTTATTTTGGTGTTTAGGACTTAGAAAGGTTTTTAGAAAACTGAGGATATTGGCAGAAGCTCTCTTAGAGTGCTCTTTTGACCTCTGTATCTCTTGGATGCGTCCTTGAGTGGTGAGTCTTTCGCTTTTAGTTCTGTATCCTTGTTTATTATCATTAGGGTGGTGATCTTCTGTATCCCTTTTGATTTTTAAACTTGGTGGTGAGCTATATATCATTTTATTGAAGTTTCTTCGAAAGTGCGTTCCTTGCCTTTTGTGACATTTTCTCACTGAACAACTGTTATATCGGTTTTCAATCGACATCCATTCTGCATTTTTTTCCCTTCCCGGTATCAAACACCTTGCCTTTGATGATACCCCTTAGCCACTAGCCTGGCTTTATAGGTCTCTACCTTTCCATCTACTCCGAACTTCTTCTTAAAGATCCAATTGCAACCGATGGGTACAATACCCTCGGGTGCATCAACTAGGTTACAAACCTTGTTGGAGTATATAGAATCCATCTCAAAATTCATTGCTTATTGCCACTTCCCGGAGTCTATGCTCATAATAACCTCATCGTAGGTCTGAGGATCAATATCCTTAACTTCCTCTCCTCTAATATATCTCACATATATCTCAAGAGGATGGGATACTCTACCATACCTATGTAAAGTCAGAACTTGTATGCTAGATACCTGAACAGACTTAGGTTGTGGAGTGGTGCTTCAGCTAGGTTCTCCAACCTTGCTTAACTCTATCATGCTCCCACTATCTCCGCCAAAAATATGTTCCTTCTTAAGGAACACCGCTCTCTTGACTACAAAGACCTTTTAGTCCTCAGGACGATAGAAATAATACCCACAAGTTTCCTCGGGGTATTCTACGAACTTGCACCACTTCGTCCTCGATTCTAACTTATCGAGGTTGTGTCTTTTAACGTAGGCAGGGCAGCCCCAAATCTTAACAACCTTAAGATTAGGCTTCTTCCCTTTTCATATCTCATATGGTATAGACACTACCGATTTAGTTGGAAATCTATTCAGAAGGTAAGCTACAATCTCTAGGGTGTATCCCTAGAATAAGATGGGTAGGTCAGCAAAACTCATCATGGATCGCACTATGTCTAACAGTGTATGATTCCTCCTTTCAGATATACCATTAAGTTGAGGTGTATAAGGAAGTATCTATTGGGATAGAATCCTATGGTCCTTGAGGAACTAGGTGAACTCTGTACTCAAGTACTCACTTCCTCGATCTGATCGAAGAGTCTTGATACTCTTTCTAGTCTAGTTCTCTACTTCATTCTTATACTCTCTGAATTTCTCAAAAGCCTCAGACTTATACTTCATTAAGTACACATGTCCATACCTTGAGAAATCATCAATAAAGATAATGAAGTAGGAGTAACCACTAATGGTATGAGTTGACATGAGTCCACTTACATCACTATTTATAAGTTCCAATAGCTTAGTGGCTCTCTCTCTAGTTCCACTAAATTGAGAGTTGGTCAGTTTTCCACGAAGGCAAGGCTCACAAGTTGCATATGACTCATAGTCGAATGTATCTAGATATTCATCCTTTAGCAACTTTTGAATCCTTCCCTTATGGACGTGACCTATCCTATAATGACATTGGTATGCACTATTCTATTAAATCTTGGATTTTGATGATGAAACCAATTGATAGTGTTTATGCTTTAATCTATGTTTTGAGTGATGCAGGATGCTTCAATCAGGGAGAGACAATTAAAGCATGAAAATCATGTTGCGTCGGAGAAAAACAAGTTAGAAGATTGGACATCGAGCTGAAAGATCGGTCAACGTATAGACAGAAGGCTTTGGGCCATGAGGCAGGCCATGAAGAGTGGAAATTGTACCAAGGAAATTAGAGTTGTAGAGGTCAACTGGCCGATTGGGCAATAGGCCGCAAGAGAGGACGATGCGCCGAAGAATCGAACGAAGCTTCGAGGAACCAATGATATGCCGAACAACATAATTCATACATTGTAATAATTGTCTAGATCAAAGTAGGTTTTTATGTATGCAGGATTAACTATGATAGTAAAACATAAAGCAAAATGAAGTTCCGGAGTCAAAAACACGATTTCGTTGGGAGTTCGAGAGTTCATCGGAAGTCCGGACGTTCGTCGGAAGTTCTACCGAAATTGACCGAGAAGTCTAGGAGTTTGCCAAAGAAGCTAATCGGAACTCTCTAAGAAGATTATTGTGAAGTCCAGGAGCTTGCCGGGAGTCCGCTGGAACATTGCCGAGAGATCGTCGGAAGTTCGCCGAAAGATCACCAGAAGCTCGCCAAAAGAAACCTAGACTTACGAACTTTGTTTAGTTTAATAAATGTCTTAAAATTCATAGTTAGTACATAATTGTGATTAGAATTGGGCCAACCCAATTAGGGGATAGTTGGGCCAAAGTTTGGGCTATGTTGGGCCAAGAGAAAGGCCCAAACAGTGACCAAACAGGTGAAATCGTCATGGCACAGTCTCCGAGAATGTCAAGCAGTGGTACCACTAGTCTAGGCAGTGGTACCACCTAGACACAGTCTTTTAGGTGTGGTACGTCAGACTAGGTGGTGGTACCGCCTAGTGTCAGACTGCATGTGGTGGTACCACCCAGTGCAAGCGGTGGTACTGCCCGTACCCTAAAATTTCAAGGGATTTGAATTTTGGCTCCATTTTTAAAGTCATTTAGGGTCTATAAATATCCTAGCAATTCCTACATGGAGGAGCAAAAAAAGTGAACAAAAACTCTATGTTTCTAGATTTGAAAACTCTTGTAAAGTATAGAGTCTCTCCTAAAGTTTAGAGACCATTCTAAGGGAGAGTGTGAGGGAAGCTTTATAAAAAAGGGGTATAAAAGTTCTCTCTTGAACCTGCAAAAGGAGAATAGAGTTGTAAGAAGGAGGTTGATCTTTGCCTATTAAAGGAAGATCGTTAGTATATGCCGATGGCCTCGATAGAAGGGGAATCGACGGGGTGGATGTAGGTCACGACGATCGAACCATTATAAAAACTTGGTTTGCATTTCTATTCTTGCTATTTACCTTCACTGCAAACTACTTACTTACTTTACTTTCATTACGCTTTCGAATATGATTTTCAAGTTAACATCTCTTTGAAATGATTTTCGTCGAAATCGTTTTAATCGAACGAAAGATTTTTGAACCGGTGATTTTATCCTCTGCATTAATTCATCCCTCCCTCCCCCAAGAAAGTATCGAAGCCTTGTAATTTCTTATTTGGTTTAACACCCAAGAGAAATGGCTCTTTTTGGCTTTCAAAAGGGTCACTCTCTCGTTCGTCCTCCCTTATTCAATGGGATAGACTACACATATTAGAAAACTCGAATGAGAGTTTTCTTGCTTTCTTTGGATTTAAATTTATGGAGTATTATTGAAAATGACTTTCAAAAATCTTCTAAACCAACGAACAAATGGAATGATTTGGAGAAGAATATTTTTTCTTTAAATGCTAGAGTTATGAACGCTCTATTTTGTGCCTTAGACAAAAACGAATTCAATCGAATTTCTATATGCAAAATGGCTTTCGATATTTGGCACATTCTTGAAACCACACACGAAGGCACTAGTAGAGTAAAAGTTTCAAAGATTAATCTTTTAATGTATGACTTCAAATTGTTTCGTATGAAACCAAGCGAAACCATTGGAGACTTGTACACCCGTTTTATGAATGTCATCAATAGTTTAAAAGCATTGGTAAAAGTTTTTTGGATTTTGAACTTGTAAACAAAATTTTACGTTCTCTTTCTAAAGATTGGGATTCAAAAGTAATTGTCATACAAGAGGCTAAAGACCTAAATAACCTTCCACTCGAAGAACTTATCGGATCTTTAATGACCTATGAAATGACCAATGTGGCACAAAATGAACTTGAGGACAACCTTCCAAAGAACAAGAAGGATTTCAGACTTAGAACAATTGCAGACCACTCGAACATAAGCTCAAGTGATGGTGATCTTGAACTCCTCACTATGAAATTTAAAAAGTGTATGAAATAAAAATTAAAGAACAAAAAAAATGTAACTACTTACTATGAACGCAAGAAGACGGAAGCACTTTGGAATGAATCGAGCTCATCCAATGATGAGAAACAAACCGATAAAGACGAAACATCGAACTTTGCCTTAATGGCTCTTGACGATAAGGTAAATGACTTACCCGAAACCCCCTTAATTTATTTTGAAATTACTTGATTCATTTCATATGTTATTTTTAAATTAGTATATAAAATATAAAAAATAAATAAATAAAAGGGGATCATGCTTTTCTTTTTATAGCTAATTTTGAAAATGATAATGACAATTGCATATTTTATGAAAATATAACAAAATGTTAGACTTAAATCTAATGCTTAAGATAAATCCTATGTATATTTTTAAGAAGCATTAATGTGTAACATGTTGATTTTCGTGTTGTTTCTCGATTTTGATTGAAGATGCTCTATGATTAATGAAATCATGTTTGATTTGAAATAATGTAAGTATCATGCTTGACGATTTTATATTAACCATGATGATTTGAAGAAATGGTTTATTGATCTTGATGATTTCAATGGTGAGATGTACTCTTTCGATTTTAAACCATGATGTATGGTTTTCATACAAAAAATTTGAGCATGCTTATATGAAATCAATCACTTAAATTGAAACAACTAAAATGAAGAAAATATTTTTTATAAAATTTTTTTTTCTCTATATTATTGATTTTGCTGAATCTATTTGTATCATTTTTATGAATCTCTTAAAAGTGACTTTGTTGATTTAACAAGTTGAATGATTTGAAGATAAATAATGATTTTTCTCTTTATTATAACTTGTGATATGTTTTTTATGAATCATCATCTTGATTTCTCGATATTTGATGCATGAGATTTCTTTATGAATCAAGATCTTGTTTTTTAACTCCTATGTTTCTTCTTACCATTTTTCTAAAAGGGAGAGATTAATGAATCTATCAATGTCCTTTTTATGAATCTCTTGAAAATGATTTTGATTTGACGATTTGAATTTGAATGAGCTTTATCTTGATTTTTTAAGATTTATAACTTGAGATCTTTCTATTAATTGAGATCTTTTCTTCTCCTTGTTTCTTCTTATCATTTACTAAAGAGGAGAAAATAAATAATGAATGTTTGGTACCAACAATCATGAAGTGATAAATGCTTAAAGATGTTGATTTAATGTTTGCTTTAGTATCATGGATAGGAGTAATGATGAAGGTTTTGAAAACAAATGTTTGTATTATGTTTGATTATTTACATTTTGAAATAATGCATGATGAGTTGAAGTGATGTTGGTTTAAAAATATATATTCAAATGTATAAATCAACAATCTTTTTGGCAAATGAATCATGATTTTTCTTGTGAATTCTTGGAATTATTACTTAAGATTTTTTTTTAATCAAGATCTCTTCTTTGTACTCCTACGATTTTTTCTTGGTATTTTATTTAAAGAAGAGATTTACTGCATGAATCATGTCTTTGAGTATTCAAGTAGTCTTATCTTTCATGACATGATTTCAATGTATTTATGGCTTGTATGCCTTGAAATGATTAAAATATTTTACACCATTATGTTCTTCCCTTATTCTTTCTTATTTACAATGATAAAAGGGGGAGAAGTTATGATCATGCATGATAGGATGTAATTTGACAAATTGATACCATCATGATGTCAAATATTTATGATTTGGAATGATACATGCAATACTTATGCTTTTTATTATGATGATGTATGTGATGTATTGCATATGATGTGAATCATGATTAAAATTGCTTTGATTTAAATTCAAGTTTTATCTCAATTATGACATTTTGAAATAAGAATGACACTTTACCTTTGTCATGATTTGAAAATTGTTGTAAAGGGAAAAAGAATTACAAAATTAATTTCTTCCCTTCTTTTTGACAATGACAAAGGGGGAGAAAGAATTAGCTATGCATGTTCTAAAATTATGTAATATTTGCTAGCTTGCATGGTGCAAAATGTGTTAGCTTGCTTAATGTAAAACTTGCTATCTTACTAGCTTGCATATCCAAAAATTACTAGATTGTCCAACTCAAAAAAGAAGCAAGAATTACTAGCTTGCATATCTCAAAGGAGAAGCAAAGATTGCTAACTTGCATATTTCAAGAAGCAAAAGTTGCTTTCTTGAACACCTCAAATATTGCTAGCTTACATTTTTTAAAAACGATGTAAAAATTTACTAGCTTGCATGATGTAGGACTTGTTATCTTGAACATCACCAAGACTTGCTAGCTTGCAATCTCAATAGAAGCAATAGTGCTATCTTGTCTATCTCAATAAGCAAAACATGCTAAACTTGCACATAGCAAAATTTACAAACTTACAAAACTCAAATTTTTGCTAGCTTGCATGATAATAAAACTAAAAATTATATTTATAATGCAATGATTTAAATTGTAATATGTCCTAAACACTTGATAGTTGAACTTCTCCTTTTTGTTGATGACAAAAGGGGAGAAGTATGATAATGTTATACATAAGTTTATGATAACATATTGCTTGGATTTTTGAATCCAAGAGTTCTATCAATATGGCATATTGATAGGGGAAGTTAAGGTTAACTCTGTTATCAATTGATTATCATCATCAAAATGGGGGGGGATTGTTGAATCTCGGATTTCGATGATGAAACCATTTGATAGTGTTTATGATTTAATCTATATTTTGAGTGATGCAGGATACTTTGATGAGGGAGAGACAATTAAAGCAGGAAGAATCATGTTGGACCGGAGAAAAACATGTCAGAAGATTGGACGTCGAGCCAAAGGATCGATCGACGTATCGATAAAAGGCTTCAGGCCATGAGTTTGAGCATCGAGCCAAGAAGAGCAGAAATTGCACCAAGGAAATCAGAGTTGCAGAGGTCAACTGGGCGATTGGGCAATAGGTCGCTAGAGAGGATGATGTGCCGAAGAATCGGATGAAGCGTCGAGGAACCAATGATATGCTAGACAACATGATTCAAGCTTTGTAATAATTGTCTAGATCAAACAGATTTTTATGTGTGTAGGATTAACTACGATACCAAGGCATAAAGCAAAATGAAGTCCTGGAGTCAAGAATACGATTTCGTTGGGAATTCGAGAGTTCATCGGAAGTCCGGACGTTCGTTGGAAGTTCTACCGGAATTGACCAAGAAGTCTAGGAGCTTAGCAAAGAAGCTCATTGGAACTCTCTAAGAAGATTGTCATGAAGTCCAGGAGCTTGCCGGGAGTCCGCTGTAACATTGCCGAGAGATCGTCGGAAGTTCGCTGGAAGATCGCTAGAAGCTCGCTAGAAGAAACCTAGACTTACGAACTTTGTTTAACTTAGTAAATGTCTTAAAATTTATAGTTAGCACATAATTAGGATTAGAATTAGGCTAACCCAATTAGGGGATAGTTGGGCCCAAGTTTGGGCTGTGTTGGGCCAAGAGAAAGGCCCAAAAAATGACCAAACAGGCGAAACCGTCGTGGCACAATCTTCGAGACTATGTCAAGCAGTGGTACCGCCAGTTTGGGCAGTGGTACCACCTAGACACAATCTTCTAGGTGGTGGTACCACCCGGTGTCAGACTATAGGTGGTGGAACCGCTCGTACACTGAAATTTCGGGGGATTTGAATTTTGGCTCCATTTTTTAAGTCATTTGGGGTCTATAAATATCCTAGCTATTCCTGCATCGAGGAGCAGGAAAATGAATAAAAACTCTATGTTTCTAGAGTTGAAAACCCTTGTAAGTATAGAGTGCCTCCTCCTAAATTTTAGAGACCATTCTAAGGGAGAGTGTGAGGGAAGCTTTATAAAAAGGGGGTGTAAAGGTTTTCTCCTGAGCCTGCAAAAGGAGAATAGAGTTGTAAGAATGAGGTTGATCTTTGTCTATTAAAGGAAGATCATTAGTGGATGTCGGTGGCCTCGACAAAAGGGGAATCGGTGGAGTGAATATAGGTCACGACGGTCGAACCACTATAAAAACTTGGTTTATATTTCTATTCGTGCTATTTGCCTTCACTGCAAACTAATTACTTGCTTTACTTCCATTACACTTACGAATACAATTTCAAAGTTATCATATCTTCGAAATGGTTTTTGTCAAAATCGTTTAATCGAACGAAAGATTTTTGAACCGGTGATTTTATCCGATGCACTAATCCACCCCCCCCCCCTAGGGTCGACTCATTTCTAACATGTTTGCCTCAGCTCATTTCCTCTTGAACACACTTATATTCATGATATATGGAGCAATGTTTAGCATAAATAAACCATTTATGTAATATTCCTCTCGCCAATCTCCTCGGCTTTGTCAAAATCTACAATAAATTACAGATATGATAAGCACTACCGATATCCACTACCTATGGGTTATCATAAGAGTCTAACAAATGAAGACTGATCATGAATGTACTTGAAGCTTCTCCAAGCTTTTGTTTTACCCTCTCTACAAGGTATTCTTTTCAGTTCCTCTTCCAATACCCATCTTTGTCGTAGTGGAAGCATTGGCCTTTGTCCTTTGTTGGGTCCTTTTTAACAACCTTTGCTTTACCTGGTCTGCCCTTGCCCTTGACTTTATTAAGAGACTTTTCTGCTTTTATTTTCTTTCTGGTCACACCAGTATAGAGAATTAGCTTCTCTTTCTTGATAATGCTCTTTGCCTCCCTCAACATATTAAGGAGCTCAGAGAGAGAGAGTCACCTCAAGCTTGTTTATATTAAAATTCATTATGAACTGCGAAAAGGAATCTAGTAGGGACTGAAGTACAAGGTCTCTACACAGGTCATCCTCTAAGATCATTCCTAGACACGTGAGTTTCTCGATCTACTCAATCTTCTTAAGGACATGATTCTGAACCGGTATCCCCTTAGTCATCTTGGCACGAAAGAGACTCTTGGATATCTCATATCGCTGAGTCATTCCCTGTTCCTCAAATAATTTTCAGAGATGTAGGATAATGGATCTGGCATCCATCTTTTCATATTGTCTCTATAACTCAGGAGTCATGGAGCACAACATGTAACACTGAGCAAGGGTAGAGTCATCTATGTACTTCACGTAGCGAGCGATCTCATCCTCTCTTGCCCCTTCCTCGGGCATAGGTATCACTGTATCAAGGACATCCATGATTTTCTTCGCTGTGAGAACAATTCTCAAGTTATGAACCCAATCTGTATAATTCAGACTAGTGAGGCAATTGATATGCCACATAAGGGATTTAAAAGCGATATTTTCTGAAAATAAAGTTACAGTAGAAATAAATAACATGCAGATTTTACAAAAATAAATAATTAAGATATGAACTTCTATCTTAATCTACTGTCACTATTTTATTGGCGAGTCATGCGACACCCTCAGCACGTGAAACGGAAGTCTCCGGTAGACTTCTAGTGGGGATCGGGTTCCAATCAACATCTTAGTATAACCTCGAGGGACTTGACCAATCATACTAAGCCCAAAAGGTAGGTAACTTTTACCAATCACAACTCTTTGTGATTTCCATCCTATTCAGCCTCTGAACCAATATGGTCTAGAGGGACTCGACCAATCATGATGTCTGGTTAAGTCAACACCATCGTTACAAGATGAGTCTGATTCGATGATATACCCTCGAGGGACTCGACCAAGCATACCATGTCCTCAAGTCACCAATGACATCTCTACATCATAGGCAAGATAACGAATCGTGATATAGGTGAGCCTTAGGGACTTGACCAACTCAACCTACATCGAGAATCGGTCCCTACCTATAACGACAGAAGGTCTTGTGGGTCAATCTTGTTGAATCTCGTATTTTGATGATGAAACCAATTGATAGTATTTATGATTTGATTTATATTTTGAGTGATGCAGGATGCTTTGATCAGGATGAGATAATTAAAGTAGGATGAATTATGTTGGGACAGAAGAAAACATGTTAGAAGATTGGACGTCGGGCTAGAGGATCGGTCAACATATCGATAGAAGGCTTTAGGCCATAGATTCAGGCATCAGGCCAAGAAGAGCGGATATTGAGCCAAGGATATCAGAGTTACGGAGTCAATTTACCGATTGGGCAATAGGCCGCAAGAGACGACGATGCGTCGAAGAATCAGACGAAGCATCGATGGACCAATGAAATGTCGGACAACATGATTCAAGCTTAGTGATAATTGTCTAGATCAAAGTGTGTTTTCATATATGCAGGACTAACTATGATAGCAAGGCATAAAGAAAAATGAAGCCTTGGAGTCAAGAACGCGATTTCGTTGGGAGTTCGAGAGTTTGTCGGAAGTTCGGATGTTCATCGGAAGTTCTGCAGGAACCAGCCAAGAAGTCTCGGAGCTTGCCAGAGAAGCTTATCGGAACTTGCCAAGTAGATCGTTCTGAAGTCTAGGAGCTTGCTGGGAGTCCGTTGGAATATTGTCGAGAGATCGTCGGAAGTTCGCCGGAAGCTCGTCGGAAGAAAACTGTTTAGCTTAATAAATGTCTTAGATTTCATAGTTAGCAAATAATTGGGATTAGATTTGGGCCAACCCAATTAGGGGCCAATTGGGCCCATGTAAGGACTATGTTGGGCCTAATGAAAGGCCCAAACAGTGACCCAAGAAGTGGCACCGTCATGGCATAGTCTTCGAGGCTGTGTCAGGTGGTGGTACCGCCCAGTGGCCTAATGCCAGGCGATGGTACCGCCCAATGCAGTGTTAGTATCAAACTGACACTGGTGGTGGTACCGCCCAACATAGGTGGTGGTATCGCCCGTACCCAGAAAACTCGGGATGAGATATTTTTAGGCTCCAACTTTGAATCAACTTGAGGCCTATAAATACTCCTCTCATCCCTGGTTAAAGCACAAATAACCTAGAGTAAAATGGAAACAAAACTCTATTATAATTGTGAATGAAACTCCTCTCCAAGTTCTAAGTGTTAGAATAGGTTGAGAGAGGAGTAAGTGGGGGTGTAGGGGTTATCTCCTAAACCCGGTAAAAGGAGAATCGAGTTGTAAGATGGACGTTAGTCTTCGCCTTTTGAAGGAAAACCAATAGTGGATGCCGGTGGCCTCGACAGAAGAGGAATCGGAGGAGTGAATGTAGGTCACGACGATCGAACCACTATAAATCAATTTGCATTTCTATTTTGCTATTTATCTTAAATGCAAACTACCTTCCTTGCTTTAGATCAACTACACTTCCATATACTTTCAATTTAAAGATCTTTCCGAAACGATTTTTGTCGAAATCATATTTTATCATACGAAGGTTTTTCAAACCGATGTAATTTTTACCGCTGCACTAATTCACCCCCCCCCCCCCCCCCCTCTTAGTGTCGACTCTATTCCTAACAATTGGTATCAAAGCCTCGTTATTTCTCATTTGGTTTAACACCTAAGATAAATGACTCTTTTCGGCTTTCAAGAGGGACTTTCTCTCATTTGTCCTCCCTTGTTCAATGGGACGGACTACACATATTGGAAAACTCGAATTAGAGTTTTCTTACTTTCGATTGATTTAAATTTATGAAATATGATCGAAAATAGATTTCAAAGGTCTTCTCTTCCAATGAATGATTGGAATGATTTGGAGAAAAAGATGTTTTCTTTAAATGCTAGAGCTATGAATGCTCTATTTTTTGTCTTAAACAAAAACAAATTCAATCAAGTTTCTTTGTGCGAAATGACTTTTGATATTTGGCACATTCTTGAAACCACACACGAAGGCACTAGCAGATTAAAAATTTAGAAGATTAATCTTTTAATGCATGATTTTAAATTGTTTCGTATGTAACCAAGCTAAACCATTATTGATATGTACATCCGTTTTACGGATGTCGTCAATGGTTTAAAAGCATTTGGTAGAAGTTTTTTGGATTTTGAGCTTGTAAACAAGATTTTACGATCGTTTTCTAAAACTTGGGACTCTAAAGTAACGGTTATACAAGATGTCAAGGATTTAAACTGTTTTCCACTCCAAGAACTTATAGGGTCTTTGATAACCTATGAAATGATGTACAATGCATGTAAAGAACTTGAGAACCACCTTCCAAAGAACAGAAAGGATTTCAGACTTAGAACAATTGAAGACCACTCGAGCATAAGCTCAAGTGATGGTGAACTTGAACTCCTCATAAAATTTTTAAAACAAAAATGCCCTTAATTTATTTCAAAATTACATAATGAATTTCATGAGTTATTTTTAATTTAGTTAGAATTAATTTTCTTAAAAATTATATGTTTAATAATAAAAATGTAAAAAATTAAGAATCATGCTTATCATTATGGTAATTTTGAAAATAATCATGAAAATTACATGTTTATGATGAACAAAATTATTTTGATTAAAAATGCCTTATAAAATCATGTTTGTTGATATCATGCCTAATAAATTTATTTTTCAAAATTATGCATGATGATTTGAAGTAATGATGAGTTTTGGGTAATTTATGGTTTATTGATCTCAATGATTTCCATGATGATATTTGTTATTTCGATTTTAAACTATGATGTATGGTTTTCATACGAAAAATTTGAACTTACTTATTTGAAATCAATCACTTAAAATGAAACACATAAAAAGGAAAATATATTATCATTAGAATTAAAATAATGAATCTATTTATGTTATGAATTTTGTGAACCATGAAATTGATTTTGATAAATTTATTTGTATCATTTTTATGAATCTGTTGAAAATGACTTTGTTGATTTAATAAGTTGAATGATTTGAAGATAAATGACGATTTTTCTCTTGATTATAACTTATGATATTTTTTTTATATGAATCATCATTTTGATTTCTCGATATTTGATACATAAGATTTCTCTATGAATCAAGATCTTGTTTTTGAACTCCTATGTTTCTTTTTATTATTTTTCTAAAACGGAGATATTAATGAATCTATCTATGTCCTTTTTATGAATCTCTTGAAAATGATTTTGATTTGATAGTTTGAATTTAATGGGTTTTATCGAAATCACGATCTTGATTTCTCGAGATTTATAACATGAAATCTTTGATGAATCAAGATTTCTTACTCTTTATTCTCTTGCATTTTGAGAATTGAAATCTTTTTCTCCTACGTTTCCTTTTACGATTTACTAAAGAGAATATGTTTTTCAAAATTCATGACTTAAAATTTCATTTGAATATCTTTTATTTGATCTCCTAAGATTTCTCTTTGAATATTTAAAGAGGAAAATTTTTTAGATGAATCATGATTTTGATAATTAAAGTTTTTTATATGCATGAATTGAGATATTGTTCTATTCTCTTTGATATTCACTAAAAAGGAAACTTGTTCTTGTAAACCATTATATGCTACTTGACATCTTGATAATTTATAACTTGAATCTTCTTTTTGAATAAAGATTGTTTCATACATGTCTTTTGACATTCATTTTTCATCTTTGTTGTTTACCTTTGTCATAATTTGAAAATTATTGTAAAGGGAAAAAGAGATACAAAATTGTATTCATCCCTTCTTTTTGACAATGATAAAGGGGGAGATAGCTAGCTTGCTAGCTAGCTTGGACAAGTCAAGAAGATGCAAAAACTTGCTTACTTGCTTGCACATCTAAAGAGAAGATACAAACGTACTTCATGTAGCTTGCTTCATGTAAAACATTATATCTTACTAGCTTGTTATCTTACGTTATTCTTCAAAAACTTGCTAACCTTCATACTTCAAAGAGAAGGAACACTTGTCAAATTACGAGCTTGTATATTGTAAAATAATGTAAAATTTTGCTAGCTTGCACTTTACAAAGGAAGCAAAAATGGCACTTCTCAAAAGAGAAGAAAGAGCTTGCTATCTTGAAAATCACTAGCTTGCTTATCTTAAGAAGCAAAAATACAAACTTGTAAAATTTGCAATCATACACATCTTTAAAATTAATGATATAAAATTGCTAGCTTACACTTTCTAAAATGATGAAAAATTTTGCTAGCTTGTATGTTGTAGAACATGCTATCTTACTACCTTGCATATCTAAAACTTGATAGCTTGCATGTTCTAATATGATGTAGTATTTGCTGAATTTTTGCTAGCTTGCATGGTGATAAAAATGGAGATTATGTTTATCATGCAATGAGTTGAACTTGTATTTCCAAACATTTGAAAGTTACACTTCTCCTTTTCGTTGATGACAAAGGGGGAGAAGTATGATCATGTTATATATGATGACGTGTTGCAAATATTCATGATGAAATTTTCAATGACTTGAATTCAGCTTGAATTCAAGGTTCTATCAATATGCCATATTGATAGAGGGAGTTAAGGTTAACTCCGCCATCAATTGGTTGTTATTATCAAAAAGGGAGAGATTGTTGAATCTCATATTTTGATGATGAAACCAATTGATAGTATTTATGATTTGATCTGCGTTTTGAGTGACACAGGATCCTTCGATCAGGACGAGACAATTAAAGTAGGAAGAATCATGTTGGGCTAGAGGAAAACATGTTAGAAGATTAGACGTCGGGTCGGAGGATCGGTCGATGTGTCGACAAAAGGCTTCGAGCCATGGATTTGGGCATCGACCCAAGAAGAGCGAATATTGAGCTAAGGATATCGGAGTTGCAGAGTCAACTGACCGATCGGGCAATAGGCCGCAAGAGTGGACGATGCGCCAAAGAATCGGACGAAGCATCGATGGACCAATGACATGCCAAACAACATGATTCAAGCTTAGTAATAATTGTCTAGATCGAAGTGTGTTTTTACATGTGCAGGATTAACTACGATAGTAAGACATAAAGCAAAATGAAGCCCCGAAGTCAAGAACGCGATTTCGTTGGGAGTTCAAGAGTTCGTCGGAAGTCCGGACGTTCGTCGGAAGTTCTATATGTTAGGATCAAGAGCACTAAGAGGGGGGTGAATTAGTGCAGCGGAAATCTTTCACTATTAAAATCGAAAGCTACGTTCGTTTGATAAAAATGATTTCGATGTAAAAGCCGATTCTAAGATTACTTTACTTAAGATTAAGTGAGATGATGTTAAAGTAAATCTACAAAGGTAGTTTGCAGTTTATGATGAAAATCAGAATGCAAGCGCAAACTGAAATGCGACGTTCGTACGATAAAATCAGTTTACGTCTAAATGCCGATTTTGAAGATACTGAACATTGAGATACGTTTTATAAATGTGCAGAAGGCAGTTTGCAGTTATGATTGAAATCAAAACGTAAACGTAAACTGAAATGTAATGATCGTACGAAAAAGTCGATTTACGTCTAAACCCAGATTCGGAAAGCTCTGAACTTAGAAACTCGTTCGTAAAAGCGCAGTAGGCAGTAGCTATTTAGGAGGTTTGCAGTAAAGATAAAATGTTCAAAGTAAATGCAAACCGAGATTTAGAGCGGTTCGGTCACTCTTGACCTACTCCACTTTTGGCTTCCTCCACCGGTGAGGTCACCGACGTCAACTAGAGGCCTTCCTTCAATAGGCGAAGGCCAACCACCCTTTTACAGTTTCACTCCTTTTGACGGGCTTAGGAGACAACCCTTATAGAAATTTTCTCTCCTCTCTTTATAACTCAAAACATTGAAGAACAGAGGGAGGAGAACTTTTGGCCTTTACAACAATTTTGAGCTCTAAGAATCACAAAAAAATCGAGATTTCGAGTGTAAGTTGTTCTCTTTCCGTGTTGAATGGGTGGGGTATTTATAGGCCCCAACCCAGTTCAAATTTGGAGCTCAAAACTGTCAATTCCCAGAATTCCGGGATCAGGCGGTTGCACCTCCTGACTGGGGCGGTTGCACCGCATGGTAGAGCTCGAAGACTGAGCCTCTAGGCAGTGCCACCTCTGTCAGGAGCGGTTGCACCTCTCTACCAGAGCTCGAAGACCGAGCTCAGGCGGTTGCACCTCCTGACTGGGGCGGTTGCACCACTTGCCAGAGCTCGAAGACCGAGCTCAGGCGGTGCTACCTCCTGCCAGGGGAGGTTGCACCGCCCAGTCTCGCTCGGAGACTGAGCCCAGGCGGTGCTACCTCCTGGCTGGAGCGGTTGCACCGCCCAGTCTCCCTGGGAGACTTAGCCCAAGTGGTGCTACCTCCTAGCTTGGGCGGTTGCACCTCCCATAGCAATCAGGGTCCGAATGGGTTGATCCATTCGACCCAATTTGGGTTTTTCAGGGGCCCAATTGCCCCAAGATTAAGCAAATGGGATCACCTCCCATTTTCAACTTAATCATTGTACTAACTATGATAAATCCTAAGACAATTTCTGCAGCTTGCTCCGGTGCATCAATCACTTCTTCTGACGAGTTTCCGGCGAACTTCCGTCGATCATCCGATGAACCCTCGGTGATGCTCCTACGGACTTCCGGCAAACTCCTGGACTTGCGACGATCCACTTGGTGAGTTCCGACGAGCTTCTTTTGGCAAGCTTATGGACTTCTCGGATTTTTTCCCGCATAACCTCCGACGACTATCCGAACTTCCGTCGAACTCTCGAACTCCCAACGTGATCATTGTCTTGACTCCGGCGCAACTCCTGCTGCATGTCTAACTTTCATCGTAGTTAATCCTGCACACTTATCTCAACACATAGATTTGACAACAAATGACAATTGACTTCATCATCAAAATCCGAGATTCAACAATCTCCCCCTTTTTGATGATGACAATCAATTGATAATGGAGTTAACCTTAACTCCCCCTATCTATATGCCATACTTGAGATAAGTCATTCTTGAATTCAAAACCTTAAGAATTCAAGAGACATATTGATAAGTTAAAATCATATGAACTTATCAATATTCCCATCATGATTCCTATCATGATGTATCTCTCTGAAGATGATGTCAAGGCTTGACATTCATTTTCAAATTTTACATTACAAGTTTGAATGATGGTAATAGTAACAATTCATCATATTGTAAGATATCAGCATGTAAAACTGTGAAGTAAGATTTTGATATCATGATGAACACATTTCAAATACACATTTCAAATATTTTAGCAAGTATTGCATTTAATCACACGGTAAGATATCAACTCGTAAAATTACGATGCAAGTTTTTTGTTTGATATCTTGACACGATACAAGGCATAATGCAAATCATATCATTTATTTATATATCTCTTGGTGATGCAAGCATGGCATAATTATAGCATCAGTGTTTATAGCATCAATTCATATATTTCTCCCCCTTTGTCATCAACAAAAAGCATGGTAGTTGTGATATCAGGAGAACAATACAAGTAAATTTTGAGTATAAGTGCGATGATTGTTTCATGCCTTTACTTGATTCATGTTATTTCCAATAGTAAATGATAGGAAATTAATTGTTCAAGCATATAAAGGAAAACATTATATGTTGATTGCTTTGATTCATGCTATTTGTGAGTTTGCTTTGAGTCAAGATATGTGAAACAACTTTTTGTAAATAGAAATACTATCATCCATATTTCAAGATGGAATCATTTCATCAAATCCATTTCAGAAAAATATTTTTCATAAGAGTGTACGAGAAAATCCGATTTTTAGCATTCCAATTGTTAAGCGAATCCGAAAATGAAATTAACTCTTTCATGCATTCGGATAAGACTATGCTACAGATTTTCAAATACAATCAAAAGACAAAACATTTTTGTATTCAACACATAATTTCCAACATGTTATTTAGGCATGTAATGGCAGTCAAGTGATTTGATCATTCAATAAAGTCCGAAAGATAATTTTAACTAGTTTATGTATTCGGACACATCAACATTCCTAATTCTCTTCTTATGAAATCAAATTGTTCTTCACTTAGAGGTTTTGTAAAAATATCGGCTAGTTTAGTATCAACATCATGGCAATGTCATGACTTATTAACTGCATTGGTGTATCACTTTCTCAAATTATATTTATCATGGAAATCAAGGCACAAGGTTTTTAAAATATTTAGTTTCAATGTAAAATCCGAGATAAATAGTGAGAGAAGTTTGTAACTCTGCATATGCTCACAAGAAAAATATATCAGGTAACCATATCAAGGATCAAGGTAAAGCCCATCATAGTGAGTAATATAAGGAGTTTACAACAACAACAGATGATTGTGTTCATACAAGCTCATTCATGAGGTGGAAAATTAAAGTGCCTAAATAAAGAGTCAAATTGTTGATGAATTTGCTGCAGCTCAGATAGGATTTGATCTTGTCGATGTTCAAGCCGTTCTTGTCTTTGTTCGAATCGGTCCATCCGAATCCCAATATCTTCGACAGATGATGTATGAGTTTGCTCAAATGGATGTGTTTCCTCAAAGGGACAGATCGGAGGAGATTGAGTACCCCTAAAGACTGGTGTTTCCGGTTCTGGCTCAGGTTGAGAGGGGTCGGTTCTTCTAGACATTCTAACCCAGTTACCATTTCTATAAAAACATCTTAATCGGTGAAGTAGATTTTTATTTATTATGCTGAACCTATCTGCTTTTATTACTTCTTCTTCTGGCGGTATTAGAATATCGTAGGCTTTCATTATTCTAGTGATTAAACCACCATATGGGAGCATCATGTCTTTCTTAGATAGTTCTAACATGTTTTGTTGGATAAGATAACCAAGACAGATGTCATATCCTTTCATGATCAAATACATAGTTCCTAATTCTAATTGGCTTACTTCATCATGATGGTATTGTTTAGGGAGAATAATGCTAGTTAGGATATGATGAAGTACCTTAGTGTTTAGAGGCAGTAGATGTTCACAACTTTTAGGAACAAATGCTAAGTTGGGATTGGCAAAGATTGTTCCTAAAGCTTCAACATATGTGGTTCCAATAGCTTCATCATCCCATGATCCTCTAAAGTAAAGTCCTCTACTTTTTATGGGAATGCCTATCATGTCGCAAATAAATTTATCCGTATTGGAGATGTGTTGTCCTAAGAGATAGGTAGACATTCTTTCTTCTTCTTTCTTCTTCATTTATATTTTTTATCAATATTCTTATGTTCATCATATAAATTATGAAATACTTCAACTAATTCATCATGTGATAAAGAAGAGTCGGGAGAGTCAAATACTATATCATTGAAAGTCATTAAGGCATAATTTGTCACTTCTTCATTAATTTGTTCTTCCACTTCCGTCTCACTTGATTTGTCCCCTTGAGTGCTTTCTTCTTTTGGGTTGATAACTTCTTTTACAATTGTGAATACTCATTTTTGAAGTGTCTTGACTTTTTTCACTTAGATTGTATGACTATATCTTTCTTGGACTCACTTTTATTCTTACCTTCTCATCTTATAAGATTTGTCTTATTTCTTCACATGAATTTTTTAATTTTTTTTGTAAGAAGTTTCATGTTTTCATAGTTATCATTTGAGATTTTGTTCGAATAATCTTCTTTAGATTTGAAAGCAATATCCTTCCTTTTCTTTGGAAGGTTTTCATCTTCATCATCATGTGACTTGCATGTCATTTCATAGGCCATTAAAGATCATATGAGTTCTTCAAGAGAAAGATAGTTTAAGTCTTTAGCTTATTGTATTACCGTTACCTTTGGATCCTAATTTTTAGGAAGAGATATTAAGACATCAAGATTAGTATAAGTTTTATCAAGAGCTTTTAATCTATTGATAACATCTATAAAATAGGTGTACATGTCACTAATAGATTCGCTTGACTTCATTTTAAATGTCACTTTCGACGATTAAAACTGCGTTCGTACGATAAGAGCGATTTTGGTAGAAAAGCCAATTCGTAAATCACTTTAACTTATGATCAAGCAAGATGCAGTTAAAGCGAATCTATAAAGGCAGTTTGCAGTTATGATGGAAATCAGAATGTAAGCGCAAACTGAAATATGATATTCGTACGATAAAACTAATTTAGGTCTAAACACCGATTCGGAAAATACTGAACTTTGAAACACGATCATAAATACGTAGAAGGCAGTAAGCTATTGAGGAGGTTTGCAATAAAGATAATAAGCTCAAAGTAAATGTAAACCAGAGAGCACCGTAATTTTAGAGTGGTTCGGTCAATCTTGACCTACATCCACTTCTGGCTTGCTCATCCGACGAGGTCACTAACGTCCACTAGAGACCTTTCTTCAATAGGCAGAGGTCAACCATCCTTTTACAGTTTCACACCTTTTGACGGGCTTAGGAGACAACCCTCACAGAATTTTTGTTGAATCTAGGATTTTGATGATGAAGTCAATTGTCATTTGTTATCTAATCCATATGTTGAGATAAGTGTGCAGGATTAACTACGATAAAAGTAAGACATGCAGCAAGAGTTGCGCCGGAGTCAAGACAATGATCACGTTGGGAGTTCGAGAGTTCGACGGAAGGTTCTACAGGAACAAATCCGAGAAGTCCATGAGCTTGCCAAAGAAGCTCGTCGAAACTCGCTAAGTGGATCGTCGCAAGTTCAGGAGTTTGCCGGAAGTCCGCAGGAGCATCACCGAGGGTTCAACGGATGATCGATGGAAGTTCATCGGAAGCTCGCCGGAAGAAGCGATTGACGCACCGGAGCAAGTTGCAGTAAATGTCTTAGGGAATGTCGTAGTTAGCACAATGATTAAGTTGGAAATGGGAGGTGATCCCATTAACTTAATCTTGGGGCAATTCGGCCCCTGAAAAACCCAACTTGGGTCGAATGGATCAACCCATTCGGACCATGATTTCTGTCAGGCGGTTGAACCGCCCAAGGTAGGAGGTTGCACCGCTGGGCTCAGTCGCCGAGCGACACTAGGAGGTGTAACCGCTCCAGCTAGGCGGTGGCACCGCCTGGGCTCAGTCTCCGAGCGAGACTGGGTGGTGCAACCTCCCCTGACAAGAGGTGGCACCGCTTGGGCTCGGTCTCCGAGCACTGGCTGAGCGGTGCAACCGCCTCAGTCAAGAGGTTGTACCGCCTAAGCTCGGTCTTCGAGCTCTGGCAGTGGGTGCAACCGCCCCTGACAGGAGGTGACACCACCTAGAGGCTCAGTCTTCGAGCTCTACCAGGCGGTGCAACCGCTCCAGTCAGGAGGTGCAACCGCCTGATCCCGGAATTCCGGGAATTGACAGTTTTGAGATCCAAATTTGAACTGGGTTGGGGCCTATAAATACCCGACCCATTCAGCACTGAAAGCATAGAGCATACAATCTAAAATCTTGATCTTGTTCTGTGATTTTTAGAGCTCAAAATTGTTGTAAAGGCCAAAAGTCCTTCTCCCTCTTTTCTTCCAAGTTCTGAGCAGTAAAGAGAGGAGAGGAGAGAAAATTCTGTAAGGGTTGTCTCCTAAGCCCGTCAAAATGAGTGAAACTGTAAAAGGGTGGTTGGCCTTCGCCTATTGAAGGAAGGCCTCTAGTTGATGTCGATGACCTCGTCGGTGGAGGAAGCCAAAAGTGGCGTAGGTCAAGATTGATCAAACCACTCTAAATCTCGGTTTGCATTTACTTTGAGCATTTTATCTTTACTGCAAACCTCCTCTAAAGCTTATTGCTTTCTGCGCATTTACGATCGGGTTTCAGCTTTGCACTTTCCAAATCAACGATTAGACGTAAATCTGTTTTTTCGTACGATCATCATATTTCAGTTTGCGTTTATGTTTTGATTTCTATCTTAACTGCAAACTGCCTTAATATCCTTGCTTAAGCTGCATCTCGCCTAATCAAGTGATTTATGAATCAGCATTTAGACGTAAATCAGTTTCTTCGTACGAACGTCATATTTCAGTTTGCGCTCGTATGCTGGTTTTCATCATAACTGCAAACTGCCTTCATAGATTGACTTTAACGTCATCTCGCTTGATCTTATGTTAAAGTAATCTTAAAATCGGCTTTTACACCGAAATCGTTTTTATCGTTCGAACGTTTTTATCGTCGAAAGATTTCCGTTGCACTAATTCACCCCCCCCCCCCCTCTTAGTGTTCTTGATCCTAACAATTGGTATCAGAGCGGGGTTAACTCTCAAATAGATTAAAACCCAAGAGAGATGACATATGCCGGAAACCAAGAGGGCCACTCTATTACACATCCACCCATGTTTAATGGGACGGACTACACCTATTGGAAGACCCGAATGAGGATCTTTCTTATTTCTATGGATTTTGAACTTTGGAATCTTGTTGAAAATGGATTTTTGAAGTCTTCTCTTCCAATGATCGATTGGAATGAATTGGGGAAGAAGGCTTTCGCTCTTAATGCAAAGGCTATGAATGCCTTATTTTGTGCACTTGATAAAAACAAGTTCAACCGTGTTTCGGTTTGTGAAACCGCATTTGATATTCGGCACACATTCGAAGTGACTCACGAAGGCACAAGTAGAGTGAAAGAGTCAAAAATCAACCTTTTGTTACACTCTTTCGAACTTTTCCGGATGAAACCGAGTGAGACTATTAGCGACATGTCTACCCGTTTCACAGATGTCGTCAACGGTCTAAAAGGACTCGAAAAAAGTTTTTCGAATTTTGAGCTCATAAATAAGATTCTAAGATCCCTTCCTAAGAGTTGGGATCCTAAAGTCACTGCTATTCAAGAGGCGAAAGATCTAAACAACTTCCCTCTTGAAGAACTAATCGGGTCATTAATGACCTACGAGATGACTTGCAAAGCTCATGAAGAGCAAGAAGACATCTTTCCAAAGAACAGGAAGGATATGACACTTAAAATTTTAGAAGATCACTTGAGAGAAAACTCAAGTGATGAGTACTATGACGATGACTTGGCACTTCTACCAAGAAAATTTAAAAAATTTATTAAAAGAAACAAGTTTAA
This sequence comes from Musa acuminata AAA Group, assembly GCF_036884655.1. NCBI lineage: Eukaryota > Viridiplantae > Streptophyta > Magnoliopsida > Zingiberales > Musaceae > Musa > Musa acuminata. The sequence continues at coordinate 35,333,011 of NC_088346.1, read as the reverse complement.
GAATGACACAAAAAATAAACTTGAACCCAAGAAGGACCAAGTTATTTGCTACGAGTGCAAAAAGCCAGGACACTACAAAAGTGATTGTCCCCAAGTCAAAAAGAGAACATCAAAGAAGAAGGCACTCAAAGCAACGTGGGATGACTCGAGCGCGTCCGAAGAAGAGGAGTCCAACACCGAGCAAGTTGCTCATTACGCCTTAATGGCCATCGGAGAGGAGGTAACAAATTTAATAGATGCAGATTTATCATTTGATGAATTATTAAATGCCTTCCATGACTTATTTGATGAATGCAAGATTATTAGTAGAAAATATAAATTGCTAAAAAAGGAGCATGATAGTCTTACTTGTAATTTTGATAAGTTAAAAACTGAATGTCATGATAGTTTAATTTCATGCACAAAATGCCATGATCTAGAAACTCTCCAAAAGGAAAACTTGCTACTTAAGGACACCTTGAAGAAATTCGAGATTGGTAGCAAGTCATTGAACATGATCCTTGCAAACAAGGGTCACGTTCCCAAAAGAAGTGGAACAGGATTTGTGAGAAGTCCTTACCAAAATCCAACCACCTTCATAAAAGGCCCCATCTTACATGTTCGACACCAAAGCAAACGCAACTTTTGTTGAAAACTTGGACACAAAACGCATAATTGTCCATTCAAGAAAATTAGTCCAAACAAATTAATTTGGGTTCCTAAAGGAACCATGATAAATTCTATGCAACATGATAAACAATGTAGATCTATTTTTGAGGCACCCAAAAGCAAATGTGTACCTAAAAATCATCCTTTCTTGTAGAAACCTATACCATCGCAAGCTAGGAGTAAGAGATGGTACCTTGATAGTGGATGCTCAAGGCATATGACCGGAGATCCATCTCAATTCTCTAAGCTTACTAGCATAAACGAAGGCTATGTCACCTTCGGAGACAACAACAAGAGTAAAATCATTGGCAAAGGAACCATAGGTAACAAATCTAACTTCTTTATCGAAGATGTTTTGTTAGTTGATGGTTTAAAACATAACCTCTTGAGCATTAGTCAATTATGTGAAAAAGGATATATTGTCAGATTCGAGTCTAATGCTTGCATCATTGAAAAACCACACAAAAATACGTCTATGATTGCATTAAAACAAAATAACATATACACTATTGACATCAATGAGTTGTGTAATGAAATGTGTTTTTCGGTTTTGAATGAGGATGCTTGGCTATGCCATAGAAGATTAGGTCATGCTAGCATGAAACTAATCACTCAAATATCATCTAAAGAACTTGTAAGAGGTATTCCTCATATCAAGTTCATCAAAGATAATGTATGTGATGCTTGCCTATTAGGTAAACAAATTAAGGGCAGTTTCAAATCTAAGAATCAAATAAGCACCTATAGGCCCTTACAATTGATCCATATGGACTTGTTCGGACCAATCTCTACATCAAGCCTAGGAGGTAGTAAATATGCCTTCGTCATTGTGGATGACTATAGTAGATACACATGGACTTACTTCTTAAAACAGAAAAATAAATGCTTTAGATATTTTACCAAGTTTTGTAAACTTGTTTAGAATGAGAAAGGTTCTATGATTTCGTCAATTAGAAGTGATCACGGTGGTGAATTTCAAAACCATGATTTCCAAGAATTTTGTGAACTCAATGGATACAACCATAATTTCTCTACTCCTAGAAATCCTCAACAAAATGGAGTAGTAGAAAGAAAAAATCGAAATTTATAAGAAATGACAAGAACCATGTTGAATGAACATAGCCTACCCAGATATATTTGGGCCAAAGCCGTAAATACTACATGCTATATTTTGAATAGAGTTCTAGTAAGACCCTTACTCACCAAAACTCCCTCTGAGTTATGGAACAACAAAAAACCCAATGTTTCATATTTTAAAGTCTTTGGGTGTAGGTGTTTTATCTTGAATGAAAAAGATAACATAGAAAAATTTGATGCTAAATCCGATAAAGGAATCTTTCTTGGTTATTCTTCAGTTTCTAAAGCTTTTTGTATCTTCAATAAAAGAACTTTAATTATTGAAGAATCCATTCATGTTGTCTTCAATGAGATTTTCGAAATTAGGAAAAATGATTTTGATGATGATGTTAATTTTGATTCCTTGAATTTAAATGAAATCCCATCTCCAACTAGCAACTTGGATGCATCCACTTCCGAAACATCCTTACCCAAGGATTAGAAGTATGTAGATGCTCATCCTAAGGAGCTAATCCTAGGAGACACATCAAAGGGGGTTCAAACACGTTCTTCTCTTAAAAATTTTTGTTCCAACGCCGCTTTTCTCTCCCAAATTGAACCCAAATGTATTGACAAAGCCATGAAAGATGATTCATGGATTATCGTAATGCAAGATGAATTAATTCAATTTGAGAGAAATGAGGTGTGGAAGTTTGTTCCTAGACCAAATGACCATTTAGTTATTGGTACTAAATGGGTTTTTAGAAACAAGCAAGATGAATATGGTATTGTGGTTCGAAACAAGGCTAGATTAGTGGCCAAAGGTTTCAACCAAGAAGAAGGTATCGATTATGAAGAAACCTTCGCTCTTGTGGCTCGATTAGAAGCCATAAGGATGCTCCTTGCCTACGCTAGTAGTAATAATTTTAAGTTGTTTCAAATGGATGTTAAAAGCGCTTTTCTAAATGGCTTTATTTCCGAAGAAGTCTATGTTGAACAACCTCCTGGACTTGAAAATAATAGCCTCCCTAATCATGTGTTTAGATTAATCAAAGCTCTCTATGGTTTAAAACAAGCTCCGAGGGCTTGGTATGAGAGACTTAGTTCTTTTCTTATTGAAAATAATTTCACAAAAGGCAAGGTTGATACTACATTGTTCATCAAGAATTTTGAAAATAATTTTCTCATTGTTCAGATTTATGTTGATGATATTATCTTTGGTTCTACGAATGAATCTCTTTGTGAATCTTTTGCTAAAACTATGAGTCTTGAATTTGAAATGAGTTTAATGAGAGAATTAACATTCTTCTTAGGCTTACAAATCAAACAACTAAGCAATGACATCTTTGTTAGTCAAACTAAATATGCTATGAATTTGCTGAAAAAGTTTAATATGAATAACTCAAAAGCTATTAACACTCCTATGAGCACCTCCACTAAGTTAGAAATTGATGAAAGTGGAGAAAGCTTCGATCAAAAAACTTATAGGGGTATGATAGGAAGTTTACTTTACCTCATTGCAACTAGACTAGATATCATGTTTAGTGTAGGACTTTGTGCTAGATTTCAATCAAACCCTAAGATATCTCATCTCAAAGCAGTTAAAAGAATACTTAGATATCTTAATGGTACCACAAATCTAGGATTATGGTACCCAAAATCAGAGAATCTTGAGTTAATTGCTTATGCTGATGCGGACTTTGCTGGCTGTAGACTAGATAGAAAAAGCACATCAGGAACATGTCAATTTTTAGGACATGCCCTTGTTTCCTGGTCATCTAAGAAATAAAACTCGGTTGCACTTTCAACAACCGAAGCTGAATATATTGCAGCAAGTGCATGCTGTGCACATGTTGTATGGATGAAAAACACCTTAGAAGATTATAAAATTCATCTTAAAAATATTCCTATTAAATGTGATAACACAAGTGCAATATGCTTAACAAAAAATCATATACAACATTCAAGAACAAAACATATTGATATTAGACATCACTTTATACGAGATCATGTTACTAATCATGATGTAATCATAGAATTCATTGATACTAAACATCAACTAGTTGATATTTTTACAAAACCTCTAAGTGAAGAACAATTTGATTTCATAAGAAGAGAGTTAGGAATGTTGATATGTCCGAGTACATAAACTAGTTAAAATTATCTTTCGAACATTATTGAATGATCAAATCACTTGACTACCATTACATGCCTAAATAACATATTGGAAATTATGTGTTGAATACAAAAATTTCCATAACATAAGTATGTTTTGTCTTCATGATTGTATTTGAAAATCTGTAGCATAGTCTTGTCCGAATGCATGAAAGTATTCATTTCATGTGTGAATTCGCTTAACAATTGGTATCCTAAAAATCAGATTTTCTTATACACTTATATGTGAAAAATATTTTTTTGAAATGGATTTGATGAAATGATTCCTGCTTATGAATTCCATCTTAAAATATGAATGATAGTGCTTTTACTTGCAAAGATTTGCTTCACATTCATATCTTGATACCTAAACCATGATCGGTTTTAACTTCACTCACAAATAGCTGGTATCACAAATGGCCTTCCTCCTTCATGCAAAAAGATTATAACAAATAAAAAGGAAGAAGTATTCAAAGTGATCTACATATCATGCTTGTATAATTGATTTCCTATCACTTACTATTAAAAAATAACATGAACCGAGTAAAGGCATGAACAATTATTACATTGATGCTTAAAATTTGCTTATATTGTTCTCTTGGTATCACAATTACCATGTTTTTTGTTGATGACAAAGAGGGGGAGATATATGAGTATTAATGCCATGCTTGCATCAGCAAGAGATGCCATGATTGCTATAATTTGCATCATGCCTTGTTTGCATCATGTCAAGATATCAAACAAAAAACTTGTATCGTAATTTTACGTATTGATATCTTACCATGTGATAATTGCTAAAACATCATTTGAAATTTGTGCATCATGTAATGATATCAAAATCTTACTTCGTAGTTTTACATGTTGATATCTTACAATATGATGAATTGCTACTATTACCATCATTCAAACTTAAAATGTAAAATTTGAAAATGAATGTCAAGCCTTGACATCATCTTCAGAGAGATACATCATGATGGGAATCAAGATGGGAGTATTGATAAGTTTAAATGATTTTAACTTATCAATATGTCTCTTGAATTCAAAGGTTTTGAATTCAAGAAAGACTTATCTCAAGTATGGCATATAGACAAGGGGAGTTAAGGTTAACTCCATTATCAATTGATTGTCATCATCAAAAAGGGGGAGATTGTTGAATCTCGGATTTTAATGATGAAGTCAATTGTCATTTGTTATCTAATCCATATGTTGAGATAAGTGTGCAGGATTAACTACGTTAAAAGTAAGACATGCAGCAGGAGTTACGCTGGAGTCAAGACAATGATCACGTTGGGAGTTCGACGGAAGTTCGGATAATCGTCGGAGATTCTGCAGGAACAAATCCGAGAAGTCCATGAGCTTGCCAAAGAAGCTCGTCGGAACTCGCCAAGTGGATCGTCGCAAGTTCAGGAGTTTGCCGGAAGTCCGCAGGAGCATCACCGAGGGTTCATTAGATGATCGACGGAAGTTCGCCAGAAGCTCGCTGGAAGAACCGATTGACGCATCGGAGCAAGTTGCAGTAAATGTCTTAGGGAATGTCGTAGTTAGCACAATGATTAAGTTGGAAATGGGAGGTGATCCCATTAACTTAATCTTGGGGCAATTGGGCCCCTGAAAAACCAAATTTGGGCCGAATGGATCAACCCATTCGGACCCTGATTTCTGCCAAGCAGTTGAACCGCCCAAGGTAGAAGGTTGCACCGCCTAGGCTCAGTCTCCGAGCGAGACTGGGAGGTGCAACCGCTCCAGCCAGGCGGTGGCACCGCCTGGGTTCAGTCTCCGAGCGAGACTGGGCGGTGCAACCTCACCTGACAAGAGGTGGCACCGCCTGGGCTCGGTCTCCGAGCATTGGCTGAGCGGTGCAATCGCCTCAGTCAAGAGGTTGCACCGCTTGAACTCGGTCTTCGAGCTCTGGCAGGAGATGCAACCGCCCCTGACAGGAGGTGGCACTGCCTAGAGGCTCAGTCTTCGAGCTTTGCCAGGCGGTGCAACCGCTCCAATCAGGAGGTGCAACCGCTTGATCCCGGAATTCCGGGAATTGACAGTTTTGAGATCCAAATTTGAACTGGGTTGGGGCCTATAAATACCCCACCCATTCAGCACTGAAACCATAGAGCATACACTCCGAAATCTTGATCTTGTTCTGTGATTTTTAGAGCTCAAAATTGTTGTAAAGGCCAAAAGTCCTTCTCCCTCTTTTCTTCCAAGTTCTGAGCTGTAAAGAGAGGAGAGGAGAGAAAATTCTTTAAGGGTTGTCTCCTAAGCCCGTCAAAAGGTGTGAAACTGTAAAAGGGTGGTTGGCCTGCACCTATTGAAGGAAGGCCTTTAGTTGACGTCGGTGACCTCGTCGGTGGAGGAAGCCAAAAGTGAAGTAGGTCAAGATTGACCGAACCACTCTAAATCTCGGTTTGCATTTACTTTGATCATTTTATCTTTACTGCAAACCTCCTCTAAAGCTTACTGCTTTCTGCGCATATACGATCGGGTTTCAGCTTTGCAATTTCCGAATCAACGTTTAGACGTAAATCTGTTTTTTCGTACGATCATCATATTTCAGTTTGTGTTTACATTTTGATTTCTATCTTAACTACAAACTACCTTAATATCCTTACTTAAGCTGCATCTGCCTAATCAAGTGATTTACGAATCAGCATTTAGACGTAAATCAGTTTCTTCGTACGAACGTCATATTTCAGTTTGCACTCGTATGCTGGTTTTCATCATAACTGCAAACTGCCTTCATAGATTGACTTATCGTCATCTCGCTTGATCTTAAGTTAAAGTAATCTTAGAATCGGCTTTCACACCGAAATCGTTTTTATCGTTCGAACGTTTTTATCGTCAAAAGATTTTCGCTGCACTAATTCACCCCCCCCCCCCCCCCCCTCTTAGTGCTCTTGATCCTAACAATTTTCTCTCCTCTCTTGAAAGATCAGAACTTGGAAGAAAAGAGGGAGAAGAACTTTTGTCCTTTACAACACTTTTGAGCTCTAAAAATCACAGAATAAGATCAGGATTTCGATGTTATTGTTGCCCTTTCATTGCTGAAAGGGTGGGACATTTATAGGCTCCAACTTAGTTTGAATTCCGAGCTCAAAACTATCAAATCCTAGAATTTCGGGGTTTGGCGGTTGCACCGCTTGACTGGGGCAGTTGCACTGCTTGGCAGAGCTCGAAGACTGAGCCTCTGGGCGGTGCCACCTCCTATCAGGGGCGGTTGTACCTCCTACTAGAGCCCGGAGACCGAGCTCAGGCAGTTGCACCTCTGTCAAAGGCAATTGCACCACCCAGCCATAGCTCGGAGACTAAGCCCTGGGCGGTGCCACCCCGGACCCAGGCGGTGCCACCTCTGGCCAAGTAATCTGGGTCCGAATGGGCTGATGCATTCGGGCCAATTTGGGTCTGTCAAGGGCCCAATTATTTCAAGATTAAGTTAATGGGATCACCTCCCATTTCTAACTTAATCATCGTGCTAACTACGAATTTCTTAGGACATTTACTACAACTTGCTCCAGTGTGTCAATCGCTTCTTCCGACGAGCTTCCGTCGATCATCCGATGAACCCTCGATGATGCTCCTGTGGACTTCCGGCAAACTCCTGGACTTGCGACGATCCACTTGGCAAGTTCCGACGAGCTTCTTTGGCAAGCTCCTGGACTTCTGGGGTTTGTTCCCATAGAACCTCCGACGACCATCCGAACTTCTGTCGAATTCTCGAACCCCCAACGTTATTATAGTCTTGACTCTGGCGCAACTCTTGCTGCATGTCGCAACTCTTGCTGCATGTCTTACTTTCATCGTAGTTAATCCTGCACACTTATCTCAACATATGGATTAGATAACAAATGACAATTGACGTCATCATCAAAATTCGAGATTCAACAATCTCTCCCTTTTTGATGATGATAATCAATTGATAACGGAGTTAACCTTAACTCCCCCTATCTATGTGCCATAATTGAGATAAGTCATTCTTGAATTCAAATCCTTTAAATTCAAGAGACCTATTGATAAGTTAAAATCATTTAACCTTATCAATACTCCCATCATGATTCCCATCATGATGTATCTCTATGAAATGATGTATGATGTCAAGGCTTGACATCCATTTTCAAATTTCAAATGTGAATGATGGTAATGATAGCAATTCATCATATGGTAAGATATCAACATGTAAAATTTTGAAGTAAGATTTTGATATCTTAACATGATGCACACATTTCAAGTATTTTAGCAATCATAGCATTTCATCACATGGTAAGATATCAACGCGTTAGACTACGATGCAAGTTTTGATATCTTAACATGATGCACACATTTCAAGTATTTTAGCAATCATAGCATTTAATCACATGGTAAGATATCAACACGTAAAATTACGATGTAAGTTCTTGATATCTTAACATGATGCAAATATGGCAATCATAGCAAACATGGCATAATGCAAATATGACAATCATAGTTATCATCAATTCATATATTTTTGATGATGCAAGCATGGCATAATCATAGCATCAATACTCATATATCTGCTTTTTTCAACATAATATGGCATTTATAGCATCAATTCATATATTTCTCCCCCTTTGTCATCAATAAAAAGGAGAATGATATAAACAACTTTTAAATATACGTGCGATGCCATAAGTAGGTTCATGTCATTTATCTATATAGAGTGATAGGATATAAATTATACAAACATCTCAAGAAAAAACATGACATGAAGATTATAGAGTGGAAACTTCTTCCTTTTTATTTGTTATTATCTTTTTGCATGAAGGAGGAAAGCCATTTGTGTAGTTCAAATCGATAGGATATTAAGGCATGCTTTATAAGGATCAGGATATTTATGTGAATTACATCCTTGCACATAAAAATATCTTCCTTTTATAAGAAGGAATCATCAAATCTATTTCTCAAAGAGAATATTTTTCACATGATAAGTCTAAAAGATATGCATTTGCTAGATGATTCTATTTGTCAAAAATCAATGATGTGAATCAAACTATATGTGACATATGTTTATTAAGTCCGAAAGAGAATAATGTATTCATGAAATCCAATTGGAACTAAAAATTTAATTTAATACTTTCATGCAATCGGACAAGACTATACAATCATGAAGACATGCTCATTGTTATAGATTTTTTTGTATTAATTTCCAACATGTTATTTTAGGCATGTAATGGCAATTAAGTGGTTTGATCATTCGATAAATAAAGTCCGAATAATAATTTTAACAAGTTTATGCATTCGGACACATGAACATTCCTAATTCTCTTATTATGAAATCAAATTGTTCTTCACTTAGAGGTTTTGTAAAAATATCAACTAGTTGATGCTTAGTATCTATGAACTCTATGATTGCATCATGATTAGTAACATGATCTCGTATAAAGTGATGTCTAATATCAATGTCTTATTCTTGAGTGTTGAATAAGATTCTTTGTTAAACATATTACACTTGTGTTATCACATTTAATGGGAATGTTTTTAAGATAGACTTTATAATCTTCTAAGGTATTTTTCATTCACACAACTTGTGCATAGCATGCACTAGCTATAATATATTCAGCTTCGGTTGTTGATAGTGCAACCGAGTTTTGTTTCTTAGATGACCAAGAAACAAGGGAATGTCCCAAAAATTGACATGTTCCTGATGTGCTTTTTCTATCTAGTCTACACCCAGCAAAATCCGCATCAGCATAAGCAATTAACTCAAATTTTTTAGATTTTGGATACCATAATCCTAGATTTGTGGTACCTTTAAGATATCTAAGTATTCTTTTAATCGTTTTGAGATGAGATATCTTAGGGTTCGATTGAAACCTAGCACAAAGTCCTACACTAAACATGATATCTGGTCTAGTTGCAGTGAGGTAAAGTAAACTTCCTATCATACCCCTATAAGTTTTTTGATCGAAGCTTTCTCCACTCTCATCAACTTCTAACTTAGTGGAGGTGCGCATAGGGGTGTTAATAGCTTTTGAGCTATCCATATTAAATCTTTTCATTATATCTAAAGCATATTTAGTTTGACTAATAAAGATATCATTACTTAATTACTTCATTTGTAAGCCGAAGAAAAAGGTTAATTCTCTTATCAAACTCATTTCAAATTTGAGACTCATGGTTTTAGCAAAAGATTCACAAAGAGATTCATTCGTAGAATCGAAGATAATATCATCAACATAAATCTGAATAATAAGAAAATTATTTTCAAAATTCTTGATAAATAATGTGGTATCGACCTTGCCTTTTGTGAAATTATTTTCAATAAGAAAAGTACTTAATCTATCATACCAAGCCCTTGGGGCTTGTTTTAAACCATAGAGAGCTTTGGTTAATTTAAAAACATAATTAGAGAGGCTTTTATTTTCAAATCCCGGAGGTTGTTTAACATAAACTTCTTCAGAAATAAAGCCATTAAGAAAAGCGCTTTTAACATCCATTTGAAACAACTTAAAATTATTACTACTAGCATAGGCAAGGAGTATCCTTATGGCTTCTAATCGAGCCACAAGAGCAAAGGTTTCTTTGTAATCGATACCATATTCTTGGTTGAAACCTTTGGCCACTAATCTAGCCTTGTTTCTGTTAGGATCGAGAGCACTAAGAGGGGGGGGGGGTGAATTAGTGCAGCGGAAATCTTACAGCAATTTAAAAGCTAAAGCTGCGTTCGTCCGATAAAAAGTGATTTCGATATAAAAGCAGAATCACAGTGCAGTTTACGTCTAAGCGCAGTTTTGCGTCTAAGCGCAGTTTGCGTCTAAGCACAGTTTGCGTCTAAGTGCAGTTTGCGTCTAAGCACAGTTTGCGTCTAAGCGCAGTTTGCGTCTAAACGCAGTTTTACGTCTAAACACAGTTTTACGTTCAAACGCAATTTTACGTCAAAACGCAGTTTTACGTCTAAACGCAGTTTTACGTCTAAACGCAGTTTTGCGTCTAAACGCAGTTTTGCGTCTAAACGCAGTTTTACGTCTAAACGCAGTTTTACGTCTAAACGCAGTTTTGCGTCTAAACGCAGTTTTACGTCTAAACGTAATTTTACGTCTAAATGTAGTTTTGCGTCTAAAAGCAGTTTTGAACCTTGAAAAGCGTTTTACGTAGAAAGCAATTTGCAGTTATAAATGGAATCCGAATGTAAGCGTAAACTGCAGTGTGAAGATCGTACGAAAACATGATTTACGTTTGAATGCAGATTCTGAAAGATCAAAGCTTAGAAACTCGTTCGTAAAGGCGCAGAGGGCAGTAGCAATGTAGGAGGTTTGCAGTAATGATAAAGTGCTCAAGGTAAAAGCAAACCAGAGATTTAGAGTGGTTCGGTCAGTCTTGACCTACTCCACTTTTGGCTTCCTCCTCCGACGAGGTCACCGACGTCAACTAGCTGCCTTCCTTCAATGGGCGAAGGCTAACTACCCTTTTACAGTTTCTCTCCTTTTGACAGGCTCAGGAGACAACCTTTACAGATCCTTTCTCTCCTCTCTTTACAACTCAAGACTTGAAGAACAGAAGGAGGAGAACTTTAGGACTTTACACAAATTTGAACTCTTAGAATCACTGAAAAGATCAAGAATTCGGTGTGGATCTGTATCTTTTCAGTGCTGAATGGGTGGGGTATTTATAGGCCCCAACCCAGTTCAAATTTGGAGCTCAAAACGATCAAATCGATCAAATCCCAGAATTCTGGGATCAGGCGGTTGCACCTCTTGACTGGAGAGGTGGCACCGCCTGGCAGAGCTCGACGACTGAGCTCAGGCGATTGCACCTCTCTGCCAGAGCTCGAAGACTAAGCTCGATGGTTGCACCGCCTGGCAGAGCTCGAAGACTGAGCTCGGTGGTTGCACCGCCTGGCAGAGCTCGAAGTCTGAGCTCGGTGGTTGCATCACCTGGCAGAGCCCGAAACTGAGCTCAGGCTGATGCACCTCTCTGCCAGAGCTCGAAGACTGAGCTCGGTGGTTGCATCACCTGGCAGAGCTCGAGACTGAGCTCAGGCTGATGCACCTCTCTGCCAGAGCTCGAAGACTGAGCTCGGTGGTTGCACCGCCTGGCAGAGCTCGAAACTTGAGCTCTGGCGGTGCTACCTCTTGACAGAGGAGGTTGCACCGCCCAGTCTAGCTCGAAGACTGAGCTCTGGGCGGTTGCACCTCTTGGCTGGGGCGGTTGCACCGCCCAGCCTCGCAGCCCTGGCGGTTGCACCTCCTGGCTGGGGCGGTTGCACCGCCTGGTGCAATCAGGGTCCGAATGGTTCGCTCCATTCGGCCCAATTTGAATCTTTTCAGGGGCCCAATTGCCCCAAGATTAAGCTAATGGGATCACCTCCCATTTTCAAGCTTAATCATTGTGCTAACTACGATTAACTCTAAGACAACTTCTGCAGCTTTGCTCCGATGCGTCAATCGCTTCTTCCGGTGAGTTTCCGGCGAACTTCCGTCGATCATCCGATAAACCCTCGGTGATCCTTCTGCGGACATCCGGCATACTCCTGGACTTTGCGACGATCCACTTGGCGAGTTCCGACGAGCTTCGCTTGGCAAGCTTCTGGACTTCTCGGATCTGTTCTCGCTGAACCTCCGACGACCGTCCGAACTTCCGTCGAACTCTCGAACTCCCAACGTGATCATGATCTTGACTCCGGCGCAACACCTGCTGCTTGTCTTACTCTCATCGTAGTTAATCCTGCACACTTATCTCAACACATAGATTAGATAACAAATGACAATTGACTTCATCATCAAAATCCGAGATTCAACAATCTCCCCCTTTTTGATGATGACAATCAATTGATAAAGGAGTTGTCCTTAACTCCCCCTATCTATATGCCATAGTTGAGATAAGTCAACCTTGAATTCAAGACCAAAGAATTCAAGTGACGTATTGATAAGTTAGATCAGTTAAACTTATCAATGCTCCCATCATGATGCCCATCATGATGTATCTCTTCAAGAATGATGTCAAGGCATGACATACATCATCAAGTTTGTATGATAGTGTTTGTAACTATTCATCATGTAATCATATAAAGCTACGAAGGACTTTTTACATGATGCACACATTTGAGATTTTCTAGCAAGTTTACATTTTCTTCACAATATAGAATATCAAATCAAGACATGATGCAAACTATAGCACATGTTCACATATCTCTTGGTGATGCAAGGATGGCATAACTATAACATTGTTTATAGCATCACTCAAGTATTTGCAACTATGACATAATCAAATCAAGACATGATGCAAACTATAGCACATGTTCACATATCTCTTGGTGATGCAAGGATGGCATAACTATAACATTGTTTATAGCATCACTCAAGTATTTGCAACTATGACATAGACATGATTATGGCAGTTCAGCTATGACATAGACATGATTATGGCAGTTCAGCTATGACATAGTGTTTATCAATTCATAAGTTTCTCCCCCTTTGTCATCAACAAAAAGCATGATAGCATTATCAAGCACATAAAGGAAGTCATGACACATATAATACTTTGAATATCTCTTTATTGTTTGTTGCTTGAAGGAGGAAAGTCATTTTTCAAAAAGTTTTCATAAGAGTGTACAGGAAAATCCCATTTTTAGCATACAAACCGAAAAATGAACTTCTTACATGCATTTGGTTAAAAATATTTGTCACATAATTTGCAACATGCGATGTCAAGGCATGTAATAGTAATAACATCCGAAAAATAATAATTTTTTAAGTATTCGGACACATCAACATTCCTAATTCTCTTCTTATGTAATCAAATTGTTCTTCACATAGGGGTTTTGTGAAGATATCAGCTAGTTGATGTTTGGTATCAATAAACTCTATGGTTACATCATGATTAGTGACAAGATCTCGTATAAAGTGATGTCTAATATCAATGTGTTTTGTTCTTGAGTGTTGTATAGGATTTTTAGTTAAGCATATTGCACTTGTGTTATCACATTTAATGGGAATATCTTTAAGATTCACTTTGTAATCTTCTAAAGTGTTTTTCAACCATACAACTTGTGCACAGCATGCACTTGCTGCAATGTATTCAACTTCGGTTGTTGATAGAGCAACCGAGTTTTGTTTCTTAGGTGACCAGGATACAAGGGCATGATAGCAATCATATTAGTAATAGCAACCATATCGATGTCATACTGCTGACTTATCAACTACATTGGTATGTTGCTTCATATTTTTCAAGGCATAGGCTTTTAAACCTTTTTAGTTTCAGTGCAAAATCCGAGATAAACAACAAGAGATGTTTGCAAATATGCTTACACAAACAAAGATAACCATATCAGGGTAACATATGTACAGCATATCAGGTAACCATAAAAACAAAGTCCTTCATGAATAACATAAGGAGTTTACAACATGTCATATCAAAAACAGCAGATGTTCATACAAGCTCATTCATAGGGTGGAAGATTAAAGTGCCTAAGTAAAGAGTCAAATTGTCGATGGATTTGCTGCAGCTCGGTTAGGATTTGATCTTGTCGAAGTTCAAGTCGTTCTTGTCTTTGTTCAAATCGGTCCATCCGAATCCCGATATCTTCGATGGATGATGTGTGAGTTTGCTCAACCGGATGTGTTTCCTCAAAGGGACAGATCGGAGGAGATTGGGTACTCCTAAAGACTGGGGTTTCCGGCTCTGGTTCAGGTTCAGGTTCAGGCTGAGGGGGATCAGTTCTTCTAGGCATTCTAACCCAGTTACCGTTTCTATAGTGACATCTTAGTCGGTGAAGTAGATTTTTGTTTATTATGCTGAATCTATCTACTTTCATTACTTCTTCTTCTAGTGGTATTTGAATGTCGTAAGCTTTCATTATTCTAGTAATTATTCCACCATATGGGAGCATCATATCTTTCGTAGATAATTCTAACATGTTTTGTTGGATCAGATAGCCAAGACAAATGTCACGTCCTTTCATGATTAGGTACATAATTCCTAATTCCAATTGACTCACTTCATCATGATGGTATTGTTTAGGAAGAATTATACTAGTCATGATATGATGAAGTATCTTAGTGTTAAAAGGCAGTATATGTTCACAACTTTTAGGAATAGATTCTATGTTAGGATCGGCAAGGATTGTTCCTAAGGCTTCAACGTAGGATGTTTCAATGGTTTTTTCATCCCATAATCCTTTAAAGTAAAGTCCTATGCTTTTCATGGGAATACCTATCATATCACAAATGAATTTATCAGTGATTGAGATGTGTTGTCCTAAGAGATAGGTTGACATCCTTTCTTCATCATCTATTTGCATGTTGTTGTAAAACAATCTAACTAGTCTAGGATAGATGGGTTCGTTGATCTGCAAAATTGAAAGTAGATTTAGGTTTGCAAACCATTGGATAGTCTCTACATCTCTTAGTTCATTCAGATCTACGTATTTTCCCTTATTGATGCTTCTTAGTTCGAAGGAGAGAAATTTTTCAGCATGGTTTTTGGAATCAAAAAGAGTGAGATCAAACTCTTCTACTACTCTCCTCTTTCCCTTGTCCCTTGAGGATCTTCTAGATCCCATAACTACTGCTGTTTAGAGGGATGATGATGAGCTAAAGTAAATGAAGAACAAAACAGAATTTAAGAGCTTCTTAGAGAGTACCTTTGTGAAATCTTCAAGAGAAGGAAGGATTCTTGATGTTTTGCTCCGAAATGGGAGGTATTTGGAAGGCTTAGAGGAGTGAAATGGGAATTGAGGAGACTTGGAAGAGTAGAGGAGGAAATGGGGGTGAGTTGGGGTCGGTTCCATAGCCGGCCCTAGTGTGGGTTTAAAGGGCAGAGCTGCTGGCGGTTGCACCTCTGGCTGGAGCGGTGCAACCTCTGGCAACCCGTGATAGCTGGAGGTGCCACCGCCAGCTGGAGAGGTGCCACCGCCTGCAGCCAGTGAGCACCTAATATGATTTGATTAGGGAGCCTTTGCCTTGAGGAGAGTTTCAGAGCAATTAATGTTTGTTACATGATTTCGTATGAGTTTTTATTTAAGGAAGAAGCTCTTGTACGATCAAGATAGATCTTTTAACGTGCATACGTATGTTTGTTTGGTATCGCTTTTAAGATCATGACATATTTAGTTTCTACAAGAATTAATTCGTAGATGAACGGGTTTTGAAGATCAGGGGGGTATGTGAATTTGGATATCATACGTTTCTAATAAGGTTGTATCGTATTTGTGATTTCACAACTTCCACTTGTTACTTAAGCGTTGCGAGTTCCTTTTTGATTCTTGGTTTATGACCATTGAGAGTCAAGGAGCAGAATATTATTTCTTGCTCCGGCCTAGACTTTTAATGTTTTTATAGGAAGGGATGATCTTTAGGAACCCATTTGCTTTTGGGTGCCTCATAAATAGATCTACATTTTCTATCATGTTGCATAGAGTTTATCATGGTTCCTTTAGGAACCCAAATTAATTTGTTTGGACTTATTTTCTTGAATGGACAACAATGTGTCTTGTGTCCAGATTTGCAACAAAAGTTGCACTTGGTTTGGTGTTGAACATGTAAGATGGGGCCTTTTACAAAGGTAGTTGGATTTTGGTGAGGACTCCTCACAAATCCAATCCCACTTCTTTTGGGAGCATGACCCTTGTTTGTAAGGATCATGTTTAATGACTTGCTACCAACCTCGAATTTCTTCAAGGTGTCCTTAAGTAGCAAGTTTTCTTTTTGACAGATTTCTAGATCATGACATTTTATACATGAATTTAAACTATCATGATATTCGATTTTTAACTTATTAAAATCACAAGTAAGACTATCATGTACCTTTTTTAGCAATTTGTATTTTCTATTTATAACTTTGCATTCATCAAATAAATCATGGAAGGCATTTAATAATTCCTCGAAAGATAAATCAGCATCTAATAAATCCGTTACCTCCTCTCCGATGGCCATTAAGGCGTAATGAGCAACTTGCTCGGTGTTGGACTCCTCTTCTTCAGATGCGCTCGAGTCATCCCATGTTGCTTGAAGAGCCTTCTTCTTTGATGTTCTTCTTTTGACTTGGGGACAATCATTCTTGTAGTGTCCCGGCTTTTTACATTCGTAGCAGATCACTTGGTCCTTCTTGGGTTCAAGTTTATTTTTCACATCGTTTTTAAACTTGTTTCTTTTGAAGAATTTCTTAAACTTTCTTGTCAAAAGTGCCAAGTCATCATCACAGTCCTCATCACTTGAGTTTTCTCTCAAGTGGCATTCAGAAGTTTTAAGTGCCATATCCTTCCTGTTCTTTGGAAGGATGTCTTCTTGCTCTTCATGAGCTTTGCAAGTCATTTCGTAGGTCATTAATGACCCGATTAGTTCTTCAAGAGGGAAGTTGCGCAGATCTTTTGCCTCTTGAATGGCAGTGACTTTAGGATCCCAACTTTTAGGAAGGGATCTTAGTATTTTATTTACGAGTTCAAAATCTGAAAAACTTTTTCCGAGTCCTTTTAGACCGTTGACGACATCCGTGAAACGGGTAAACATGTCGCCAATGGTTTCACTCGGTTTCATTCGGAAAAGTTCAAAAGAATGCAGCAACAGATTGATTTTTGACTCTTTCACTCTACTTGTGCCCTCGTGGGTCACTTCAAGTGTGTGCCAAATATCAAATGCAGTTTCGCAAGTTGAAACATGATTAAACTCGTTTTTATCAAGTGCGCAAAATAAGGCATTCATAGCCTTTGCATTAAGAGCGAAAGCCTTCTTTTCCAACTCATTCCAATCGATCATTGGAAGAGAAGACTGTTAGGATCGAGAGCACTAAGAGGGGGGGGGTGAATTAGTGCAGCAGATATCTTATAATAAATTAAAAACCAAAAGTTGCGTTCGTTCAAAAACTATTATGATGCAAAAGCAAATTCTCAGTTTGTATCTAAGTGCAGTTTGCGTCTAAGCGCAGATTGCGTCTAAGCGCAGTTTTGCGTCTAAGCGCAGATTGCGTTTAAGCGCAGTTTTGCGTCTAAGCGCAGTTTTGCGTCTAAACTCAGATTTACGTCTAAATGCAGATTTACGTCTAAACGCAGATTTACGTCTTAACGCAGTTTTACGTCTAAACGTAGTTTTACGTCTAAACGCAGATTTACGTCTAAACGCAGTTTTACGTCTAAACGCAGTTTTACGTCTAAACGCAGTTTTACGTCTAAACGTAGATTTACGTCTAAATGCAGTTAGACGCAGATTTACGTCTAAACTTTGAAACTCGTTTGTATACTCGCAGAAGGCAGTATGCAGTTCAAACCAAGACGTAAACGTGAACTGAAATCTGATGATTGAGCGAAGAAAGCCGATTTACGTCTGAATGCAGTTTTACGTCTAAATGTTGAAACTCGTTCGTAAAATCGTAGAGGACAGATTGCAGTTATCAATAGGATTAAAATGTAAGCGTAAACTGCAAGGAAGCTCGTTCGTAAAAGCGCGGAAAACAGTTCTGCAGAATCAAACGTAAACGTAAACTGTAATGTATGAAAAAGTGCTCGAAATTGTTCGTGAAATCGCAGAGAGCAGTAGTGATGAGGGAGGTTTGCAGTAATGATAAAGTGCTCGAAATTAAACGCAAACCAGAGATTTAGAGTGGTTCGGTCAGCCTTGACCTACTCCACTTTTGGCTTCCTCCACCGATGAGGTTGCCGACGTCAACTAGGTGCCTTCCTTCAATGGGCGAAGGCCAAACTTCCCTCTTACAGTTTCTCTCCTTTTGGCAGGCTTAGGAGACAACCTTTACAGACCTTTCTCTCCTCACTTTACAATTGAAAACTTGAAGAACAGAAGGAGGAGACTTAAAGGCTTTACAACACTTTTGAGCTCTTTAGAATCACAGAAAAGATCACAATTTCGGTATGGGTCTGTATCTTTTCAGTGCTGAATGGGTGGGGTATTTATAGGCCCCAACCCAATTCAAAATTCGAGCTCAAAACGATCAAATCGATCAAATCCCAGAATTCTGGGATCAGGCGGTTGCACCTCTCGACTGGAGAGGTGGCACCGCCTGGCAGAGCTCAAAGACTGAGCTCTGCCGATTGCTTCTCTCTGCCAGAGCTCGAAGACTGAGCTCGATGGTTGCATCACCTGGCAGAGCTCGAAGACTGAGCTTGGTGGTTGCATCACCTGGCAGAGCTCGAAATCTGAGCTCGGTGGTTGCATCACTTGGCAGAGCTCCAAACTGAGCTCAAGCTGATGCACCATTCTGCCAGAGCTCGAAGACTGAGCTTGGTGAATGCATCACCTGGCAAAGCTCGAGACTGAGCTCAGGCTGATGCACCACTCTGCCAAAGCTCGAAGACTGAGCTTGGTGGTTGCATCGCCTGGCAGAGCTCGGAACTTGAGCTCTGGCGGTGCAACCTCTTGGCTGGGGCGGTTGCACCTCCCAGCCGTGCAGCCCTGGCGGTTGCACCTCCTGGCTGGGGCGGTTGCACCTCCCAGCCCCACAGCCCAGGCGGTTGCACCTCCTGGCTGGGGCGGTTGCACCTCTCAACCCCACAGCCCAGGCGGTTGCACCTCCTGGCTGGGGCGGTTGCACCTCCTGGTGCAATCAGGGTCCGAATGGTTCACTCCATTCGACCCACTTTGAATATTTTCAGGGGCCCAATTGCCCCAAGATTAAGCTAATGGGATCACCTCCCATTTTCATGCTTAATCATCGTGCTAACTACGATTATCTCTAAGACAACTTCTGCAGCTTGCTCCGATGCGTCAATCGCTTCTTCCGGCGAGTTTCCTGCCAACTTCCGTCGATCAACCGATAACCCTCGGTGATCCTTCTGCGGACATCCGGCATACTCCTAGACTTTGCGACGATCCACTTGGCGAGTTCCGACGAGCTTCGCTTGGCAAGCTTCTGGACTTCTCGGATCTGTTCTCTCTGAACCTCCGACGACCGTCCGAACTTCCGTCGAACTCTCGAACTCCCAACGTGATCATGATCTTGACTCCGGCGCAACTCCTGCTGCTTGTCTTACTCTCATCGTAGTTAATCCTGCACACTTATCTCAACACATAGATTAGATAACAAATGACAATTGACTTCATCATCAAAATCCGAGATTCAACAATCTCCCCCTTTTTGATGATGACAATCAATTGATAAAGGAGTTATCCTTAACTCCCCCTATCTATATGCCATAGTTGAGATAAGTCAACCTTGAATTCAAGACCTAAGAATTCAAGTGACGTATTGATAAGTTAGATCAGTTAAACTTATCAATGCTCCCATCATGATGCCTATCATGATGTATCTCTTCACGAATTATGTCAAGGCATGACATACATCATCAAGTTTGTATGATAGTGTTTGTAACCATTCATCATGTAATCATATAAAGCAACGAAGGACTTTTTACATGATGCTCACATTTGAGATTGTCTAGCAAGTTTGCATTTTCTATAGAATATCAAATCAAGATATGATGCAAACTATAGTACATGTTCACATATCTCTTGGTGATGCAAGGATGGCATAACATTGTTTATGGCATCACTCAAGTATTTGCAACTATGACATAGATATGATTATGGCAGTTCAGCTATGACATAGTGTTTATCAATTCATATGTTTCTCAATTCATATGTTTCTCCCCCTTTGTCATCAACAAAAAGCATGATAGCATTATCAAGCATATAAAGGAAGTCATGACACAAATATCTCTTTTTTGCTTGACGGAGGAAAGTCATTTTCCAAAGAGTTTTCATAAGAGTGTACGGGAACATCCCATTTTTAGCATACAACCCGAAAAATGAACTTCTTACATGCATTTGGTTAAAAATATTTGTCACATAATTTGCAACATATTATTTGAACAAGCGTTGTCAAGGCATGTAATAGTAATGACATTTGAAAAATAAATTTAAGTATTTGGACACATCAACATTCCTAATTCTCTTCTTATGTAATCAAATTGTTCTTCACATAGGGGTTTTGTGAAGATATCAGCTAGTTGATGTTTGGTATCAATAAACTCTATGGTTACATCATGATTAGTGACATGATCTCGTATAAAGTGATGTCTAATATCAATGTGTTTTGTTCTTGAGTGTTGTATAGGATTTTTAGTTAAGCATATTGCACTCGTGTTATCACATTTAATGGGAATATCTTTAAGATTTACTTTGTAATCTTCTAAAGTGTTTTTCATCCATACAACTTGTGCACAGCATGCACTTGCTGCAATGTATTCAGCTTCGGTTGTTGATAGGGCAACCGAGTTTTGTTTCTTAGATGACCAGGATACAAGGGCATGTCCTAAAAATTGACATGATCCTGATGTGCTTTTTCTGTCTAGTTTACAACCAGCGAAGTCCGCATCAGCATAGGCTGTTAATTCAAAATTTTCTGATTTTGGGTACCATAATCCTAGATTGGTAGTTCCATTAAGATATCTGAGTATTCTTTTGACTGCTTTGAGATGGGATATCTTAGGGTCTGATTGAAATCTAGCACAAAGTCCTACACTGAACATGATGTCTGGTCTGGTGGCAGTGAGGTAAAGTAAACTTCCTATCATACCCCTATAGGTTTTTTGATCGAAGCTTTCTCCATTCTCATCAATTTCTAACTTAGTGGAGGTGCTCATAGGGGTGTCAATGGCTTTTGAGTTATTCATTTTGAACTTCTTTAGCAAACTCACAGCATATTTGGTTTGACTAATAAAGATGCCATTGCTTAGTTGTTTGATTTGTAGGCCTAAGAAGAATGTTAACTCTCCCATTAGACTCATTTCGAATTCATGACTCATAGTTTTCGTAAAGGATTTACAAAGAGATTCATTTGTAGAACCAAAGATAATGTCATCAACATAAATCTGAACAATGAGAAAATCATTTTCAAAATTCTTGATAAACAATGTAGTATCAACCTTGCCTTTTATGAAATTATTTTCAATAAGAAAAGAGCTAAGTCTCTCATACCAAGCCCTTGGGGCTTGTTTTAAACCATAGAGAGCTTTAGTTAATCTAAACACATGATTAGGGTAGCCATTATTTTCAAATCCAGGAGGTTGTTCAACATAAACTTCTTCGGAAATGAAACCATTTAGAAAAGCGCTTTTAACATCCATTTGAAATAACTTAAAATTATTGCAACTAGCGTAGGCAAGGAGCATCCTTATGGCTTCCAATCGAGCCACAGGTGCGAAGGTTTCTTCGTAATCGATACCTTCTTCTTGGTTGAAACCTTTGGCCACTAATCTAGCCTTGTTTCTAACCACGATACCATTTTCATCTTGCTTGTTTCTAAAGACCCATTTAGTACCAATTACTAAATGGTCATTTGGCCTAGGAACAAGCGTCCACACCTCATTTCTCTCAAATTGATTTAATTCATCTTGCATTGCGATAATCCATGAATCATCTTTCATGGCTTCATCAACACATTTGGGTTCAATTTGGGAGAGAAAAGCGGCGTTGGCACAAAAGTTTTTAAAAGAAGATCGTGTTTGAACCCCCTTTGATGTGTCTCCTAGGATTAGCTCCTTAGGATGAGCATCTATATACTTCCAATCCTTGGGTAAGGATGTTTTGGAAGTGGATGCAACCAAGTTGCTAGTTGGAGACGGGGTTTCGTTTAAATTCAAGGAATCAAAATTAATATCATCATCAAGATCATTTTTCTTAATTTCTGAAATCTCATTGAAAACAACATGGATGGATTCTTCAATAATTAAGGTTCTTTTATTGAAGATGCGAAAAGCTTTAGAAACCGAAGAATAACCAAGAAAGATTCCTTCATCAGATTTAGCATCGAATTTTCCTAAGTTATCCTTTTCATTCAAGATAAAACACTTACACCCAAAGACTTTAAAATATGAGACATTGGGTTTTTTGTTATTCCATAACTCATAAGGAGTTTTGGTGAGTAAGGGTCTTACTAGGACTCTATTTAAAATATAACATGCAGTGTTTACAGCTTCGGCCCAAAAATATTTGGGTAGGCTATGTTCATTCAACATGGTTCTTGCTATTTCTTGCAAATTTCGATTTTTTCTTTCTACTACCCCATTTTGTTGAGGATTTCTTGGAGTAGAGAAGTTATGGTTGTATCCGTTGAGTTCACAGAATTCTTGGAAGTCATGGTTTTGAAATTCTCCACCGTGATCACTTCTAATTGACGAAATCATAGATTCCTTCTCATTTTGAACAAGTTTACAAAACTTGGTAAAATGTCTAAAGCATTCATTTTTTTGTTTTAAGAAGTAGGTCTATGTATATCTGCTGTAGTCATCAATAATGACGAAGGCGTATTTGCTACCTCCTAGACTCGATGTAGAGATTGGTCCGAACAAGTCCATATGGATCAATTGTAAGGGCCTAGAGGTGCTTATTTGATTCTTAGCTTTGAAGCTACCCCTTATTTGCTTACCTAATTGGCAAGCATCACATACATTATCTTTGATGAACTTGATATGAGGAATTCCTCTTACAAGTTCTCTAGATGATACTTGATTGATTAGTTTCATGCTAGCATGACCTAATCTTCTATGCCATAGCCAAGCATCCTCATTCATAACGGCAAAGCACATTTCATCACATAAGTCATTGATGTCAATAGTGTATACGTTGTTTTGTTTTACTGCAATCATAGATATATTTTTGTGTGGTTTTTCAATGATGCAGGCATTAGATTCAAATCTTATAATATATCCTTTATCACATAATTGACTAATGCTCAAGAGGTTATGTTTTAAACCATCAACGAGTAAAACATCTTCAATAGAGAGGTTGGATTTGTTACCTATGGTTCCTTTGCCAATGATTTTACCCTTGTTGTTGTCTCCGAAGGTGACATATCCTTCGTCTATGCTAGAGAGCTTAGAGAATTGAGATGGATCTCCGGTCATATGCCTTGAGCATCCACTATCAAGGTACCATTTCTTGCTCCTAGCTTGCGATTGTTTAGTTTTCTACAAGAAAGGATGACGTTTAGGTACCCATTTGCTTTTGGGTGCCTCATAAATAGATCTACATTTTCTATCATGTTGCATAGAGTTTATCATGGTTCCTTTAGGAACCCAAATTAATTTGTTTGGACTTATTTTCTTGAATGGACAACAATGTGTCTTGTGTCCAAATTTGCAACAAAAGTTGCACTTGGTTTGGTGTTGAACGTGTAAGATGGGACCTTTTACAAAGGTAGTTGGATTTCGGTGAGGACTCCTCACAAATCCAATCCCACTTCTTTTGGGAGCATGACCCTTGTTTGTAAGGATCATGTTTAATGACTTGCTACCAACCTCGAATTTCTTCAAGGTGTCCTTAAGCAGCAAGTTTTCTTTTTGTATAGTTTCTAAATCATGACATTTGATACATGAGTTTAAACTATCATGATGTTCGACTTTTAACTTATTAAACTCACAAGTAAGATTATCATGTACCCTTTTTAGCAACTTGTATTTTCTATTTATAACTTTGCATTCATCAAATAAATCATGGAAGGCATTTAATAATTCATCGAAAGATAAATCAGCATCTAATAAATCCGTTACCTCCTCTTCGATGGCCATAAAGGCGTAATGAGCAACTTGCTCGGTGTTGGATTCTTCTTCCTCGGATGCGCTCGAATCATCCCATGTTGCTTGGAGCGCCTTCATCTTTGTTGTTCTTTTCTTGACTTGGGGACAATCACTTTTGTAATGTCCCGGCTTTTTACATTCATAGCAGATCACTTGGTCCTTCTTAGGTTCAAGTTTATTTTTCACATCGTTTTTAAACTTGTTTCTTTTGAAGAATTTTTTAAACTTTCTTGTCAAAAGTGCCAAGTCATCGTCACAATCCTCATCACTTGAGTTTTCTCTCAAGTGGCATTCAGAAGTTTTAAGTGTCATATCCTTCCTGTTCTTTGGAAGGATGTCTTCTTGCTCTTCATGAGCTTTGCAGGTCATTTCGTAGGTCATTAATGACCCGATTAGTTCTTCAAGAGGGAAATTTTGCAGATCTTTTGCCTCTTGAATGGCGGTGACTTTAGGATCCCAACTCTTAGGAAGGGATCTTAGTATCTTATTAACAAGCTCAAAATCCGAAAAGCTCTTTCCGAGTCCTTTTAGACCGTTGACGACATCCGTGAAATGGGTAAACATGTCGCCAATGGTTTCACTCGGTTTCATTCGGAAAAGTTCAAAAGAATGCAGCAACAGATTGATTTTTGACTCTTTCACTCTACTTGTGCCCTCGTGGGTCACTTCAAGTGTGTGCCAAATATCAAAAGCAGTTTCGCAAGTTGAAACACGATTAAACTCGTTTTTATCAAGAGCGCAAAATAAGGCATTCATAGCCTTTGCATTAAGAGCGAAAGCCTTCTTCTCCAAATCGTTCCAATCGATCATTGGAAGAGAAGATTTTGAAAATCCATTTTCAACAAGGTTCCACAGTTCTAAATCCATAGAAATAAGAAAGATCCTCATTCGGGTCTTCCAGTAAGTGTAGTCCGTTCCACTGAACATGGGTGGACGTGTAATTGAATGCCCCTCTTGGTTTCCGGCGTATGCCATCTCTCTTGGGTTTTAATCCTTTAGAGAGTTAACCTTGCTCTGATACCAATTGTTAGGATCGAGAGCACTAAGAGGGGGGGGGTGAATTAGTGCAGCGGATATCTTATAATAAATTAAAAACCAAAAGCTGCGTTCGTTCAAAAACTATTATGATGCAAAAGCAAATTCTCAGTTTGTATCTAAGTGCAGTTTGCGTCTAAGCGCAGATTGCGTCTAAGCGCAGTTTTGCGTCTAAGCGCAGATTGCGTTTAAGCGCAGTTTTGCGTCTAAGCGCAGTTTTGCGTCTAAACTCAGATTTACGTCTAAATGCAGATTTACGTCTAAACGCAGATTTACGTCTTAACGCAGTTTTACGTCTAAACGTAGTTTTACGTCTAAACGCAGATTTACGTCTAAACGCAGTTTTACGTCTAAACGCAGTTTTACGTCTAAACGCAGTTTTACGTCTAAACGCAGTTTTACGTCTAAACGCAGATTTACGTCTAAACGCAGTTAAACGCAGATTTACGTCTAAACTTTGAAACTCGTTTGTATACTCGCAGAAGGCAGTATGCAGTTCAAACCAAGACGTAAACGTGAACTGAAATCTGATGATTGAGCGAAGAAAGCCGATTTACGTCTGAATGCAGTTTTACGTCTAAATGTTGAAACTCGTTCGTAAAATCGTAGAGGACAGATTGCAGTTATCAATAGGATTAAAATGTAAGCGTAAACTGCAAGGAAGCTCGTTCGTAAAAGCGCGGAAAACAGTTCTGCAGAATCAAACGTAAACGTAAACTGTAATGTATGAAAAAGTGCTCGAAATTGTTCGTGAAATCGCAGAGAGCAGTAGTGATGAGGGAGGTTTGCAGTAATGATAAAGTGCTCGAAATTAAACGCAAACCAGAGATTTAGAGTGGTTCGGTCAGCCTTGACCTACTCCACTTTTGGCTTCCTCCACCGATGAGGTTGCCGACGTCAACTAGGTGCCTTCCTTCAATGGGCGAAGGCCAAACTTCCCTCTTACAGTTTCTCTCCTTTTGGCAGGCTTAGGAGACAACCTTTACAGACCTTTCTCTCCTCACTTTACAATTGAAAACTTGAAGAACAGAAGGAGGAGACTTAAAGGCTTTACAACACTTTTGAGCTCTTTAGAATCACAGAAAAGATCACAATTTCGGTATGGGTCTGTATCTTTTCAGTGCTGAATGGGTGGGGTATTTATAGGCCCCAACCCAATTCAAAATTCGAGCTCAAAACGATCAAATCGATCAAATCCCAGAATTCTGGGATCAGGCGGTTGCACCTCTCGACTGGAGAGGTGGCACCGCCTGGCAGAGCTCGAAGACTGAGCTCTGCCGATTGCTTCTCTCTGCCAGAGCTCGAAGACTGAGCTCGATGGTTGCATCACCTGGCAGAGCTCGAAGACTGAGCTTGGTGGTTGCATCACCTGGCAGAGCTCGAAATCTGAGCTCGGTGGTTGCATCACTTGGCAGAGCTCCAAACTGAGCTCAAGCTGATGCACCATTCTGCCAGAGCTCGAAGACTGAGCTTGGTGAATGCATCACCTGGCAAAGCTCGAGACTGAGCTCAGGCTGATGCACCACTCTGCCAAAGCTCGAAGACTGAGCTTGGTGGTTGCATCGCCTGGCAGAGCTCGGAACTTGAGCTCTGGCGGTGCAACCTCTTGGCTGGGGCGGTTGCACCTCCCAGCCGTGCAGCCCTGGCGGTTGCACCTCCTGGCTGGGGCGGTTGCACCTCCCAGCCCCACAGCCCAGGCGGTTGCACCTCCTGGCTGGGGCGGTTGCACCTCTCAACCCCACAGCCCAGGCGGTTGCACCTCCTGGCTGGGGCGGTTGCACCTCCTGGTGCAATCAGGGTCCGAATGGTTCACTCCATTCGACCCACTTTGAATCTTTTCAGGGGCCCAATTGCCCCAAGATTAAGCTAATGGGATCACCTCCCATTTTCATGCTTAATCATCGTGCTAACTACGATTATCTCTATGACAACTTCTGCAGCTTGCTCCGATGCGTCAATCGCTTCTTCCGGCGAGTTTCCTGCCAACTTCCGTCGATCAACCGATAACCCTCGGTGATCCTTCTGCGGACATCCGGCATACTCCTGGACTTTGCGACGATCCACTTGGCGAGTTCCGACGAGCTTCGCTTGGCAAGCTTCTGGACTTCTCGGATCTGTTCTCTCTGAACCTCCGACGACCGTCCGAACTTCCGTCGAACTCTCGAACTCCCAACGTGATCATGATCTTGACTCCGGCGCAACTCCTGCTGCTTATCTTACTCTCATCGTAGTTAATCCTGCACACTTATCTCAACACATAGATTAGATAACAAATGACAATTGACTTCATCATCAAAATCCGAGATTCAACAAAGACTTTGAAAATCCGTTTTCAACAAGGTTCCACAGTTCAAAATCCATAGAAATAAGAAAGATCCTCATTCGAGTCTTCCAGTAGGTGTAGTCCGTTCCACTGAACATGGGTGGACGTGTAATAGAATGCCCCTCTTGGTTTCCGGCGTATGCCATCTCTCTTGGGTTTTAATCCTTTAGAGAGTTAACCTTGCTCTGATACCAATTGTTAGGATCGAGAGCACTAAGAGGGGGGGGGGTGAATTAGTGCAGCGGAAATCTTATAGCAATTTAAAAGCTAAAGCTGCGTTCGTCCGATAAAAAGTGATTTCGATAAAAAAGCAGAATCACAGTGCAGTTTGCGTCTAAGCGCAGTTTTGCGTCTAAGCGCAGTTTGCGTCTAAACACAGTTTGCGTCTAAGCGCAGTTTGCGTCTAAGCACAGTTTGCGTCTAAGCGCAGTTTGCGTCTAAACGCAGTTTTACGTCTAAACGCAGTTTTACGTTCAAACGCAGTTTTACGTCAAAACGCAGTTTTGCGTCTAAACGCAGTTTTGCGTCTAAACGCAGTTTTGCGTCTAAACGCAGTTTTGCGTCTAAACGCAGTTTTGCGTCTAAACGCAGTTTTACGTCTAAACGCAGTTTTGCGTCTAAACGCAGTTTTACGTCTAAACGTAATTTTACGTCTAAATGTAGTTTTGCGTCTAAAAGCAGTTTTGAACCTTGAAAAGTGTTTTACGTAGAAAGCAATTTGCAGTTATAAATGGAATCCGAATGTAAGCGTAAACTGCAGTGTGAAGATCGTACGAAAACACGATTTACGTTTGAATGCAGATTCTGAAAGATCAGAGCTTAGAAACTCGTTCGTAAAGGCGCAGAGGGCAGTAGCAATGTAGGAGGTTTGCAGTAATGATAAAGTGCTCAAGGTAAAAGCAAACCAGAGATTTAAAGTGGTTCGGTCAGTCTTGACCTACTCCACTTTTGGCTTCCTCCTCCGACGAGGTCACCGACGTCAACTAGCTGCCTTCCTTCAATGGGCGAAGGCTAACTGCCCTTTTACAGTTTCTCTCCTTTTGACAGGCTCAGGAGACAACGTTTACAGATCCTTTCTCTCCTCTCTTTACAACTCAAGACTTGAAGAACAGAAGGAGGAGAACTTTAGGACTTTACACAAATTTGAGCTCTTAGAATCACTGAAAAGATCAAGAATTCGGTGTGGATCTGTATCTTTTCAGTGCTGAATGGGTGGGGTATTTATAGGCCCCAACCCAGTTCAAATTTGGAGCTCAAAACGATCAAATCGATCAAATCCCAGAATTCTGGGATCAGGCGGTTGCACCTCTTGACTGGAGAGGTGGCACCGCCTGGCAGAGCTCGACGACTGAGCTCAGGCGATTGCACCACTCTGCCAGAGCTCGAAGACTGAGCTCGATGGTTGCACCGCCTGGCAGAGCTCGAAGACTGAGCTCGGTGGTTGCACCGCCTGGCAGAGCTCGTAGTCTGAGCTCGTTGGTTGCATCACCTGGCAGAGCTCGAAACTGAGCTCAGGCTGATGCACCTCTCTGCCAGAGCTCGAAGACTGAGCTCGGTGGTTGCATCACCTGGCAGAGCTCGAGACTGAGCTCAGGCTGATGCACCTCTCTGCCAGAGCTCGAAGACTGATCTCGGTGGTTGCACCGCCTGGCAGAGCTCGAAACTTGAGCTCTGGCGGTGCTACCTCTTGACAGAGGAGGTTGCACCACCCAGTCTAGCTCGAAGACTGAGCTCTGGGCGGTTGCACCTCTTGGCTGGGGCGGTTGCACCGCCCAGCCTCGCAGCCCTAGCGGTTGCACCTCCTGGCTGGGGCGGTTGCACCGCCTGGTGCAATCAGGGTCCGAATGGTTCGCTCCATTCGGCCCAATTTGAATCTTTTCAGGGGCCCAATTGCCCCAAGATTAAGCTAATGGGATCACCTCCCATTTTCAAGCTTAATCATCGTGCTAACTACGATTAACTCTCAGACAACTTCTGCAGCTTTGCTCCGATGCGTCAATCGCTTCTTCCGGCGAGTTTCCGGCGAACTTCCGTCGATCATCCGATAAACCCTCGGTGATCCTTCTGCGGACATCCGGCATACTCCTGGACTTTGCGACGATCCACTTGGCGAGTTCCGACGAGCTTCGCTTGGCAAGCTTCTGGACTTCTCGGATCTGTTCTCGCTGAACCTCCGACGACCGTCCGAACTTCCGTCGAACTCTCGAACTCCCAACGTGATCATGATCTTGACTCCGGCGCAACACCTGCTGCTTGTCTTACTCTCATCGTAGTTAATCCTGCACACTTATCTCAACACATAGATTAGATAACAAATGACAATTGAATTCATCATCAAAATCCGAGATTCAACTGTTTCTAACCACGATACTAGATTCATCTTGCTTGTTTCTAAAGACCCATTTAGTACCAATAACTAAATGGTCATTTGGCCTTGGAACAAGCTTCCATACCACATTTCTCTCAAATTGATTTAATTCATCTTGCATTGCGATAATCTATGAATTATCTTTCATGGCTTCGTCAATATATTTAGGTTCAATTTGGGAGAGAAAAGCGGCATTGACACAAAAATTTTTAAGAGAAGAACGTGTCTAAACCCCCTTTGATATGTCTCATAAGATTAGCTCCTTAGGATGAGCATCTACATACTTCTAATCCTTGGGTAAGGATGTTTCGGAAGTGGATGCATCCAAGTTGCTAGTTGGAGAAGGGGTTTCATTTAAATTTAATGAATCAAAGTTAACATCATCATCAAAATTGTTTTTCTTGATTTCGGAAATCTCATTGAAAACAACATGAATGGATTCTTCAATAATTAAAGTTCTTTTATTGAAGATACGAAAAGCTTTAGAAACTGAAGAATAACCAAGAAAAATTTCTTTATCGGATTTAGCATCAAATTTTCCTAAGGTATCTTTTTCATTCAAGATGAAACACTTACACCCAAAAACTTTAAAATATTAAACATTGGGTTTTTTGTTGTTCCACAACTCATAGGGAGTTTTGTTTAGTAGGGGTCTTACTAGAACTCTATTCAAAATATAGCATGCAGTGTTTACGGCTTCGACCCAAAAATATTTGGGTAAGCTATGTTCATTCAACATGGTTCTTGCCATTTCTTGTAAGTTTCTATTTTTTTCTTTCTACTACTCCATTTTGTTGAGGATTTCTTGGAGTAGAGAAGTTGTGGTTGTATCCATTAAGTTCACAAAATTCTTGGAAATCACGGTTTTGAAATTCACCACTGTGATCACTTCTAATTGATGAAATCATAGAACCCTTTTCATTTTGAACAAGTTTACAAAACTTGTTAAAATATCTAAAGCATTCATTTTTATGTTTTAAGAAGTAAGTCCATGTGTATCTACTATAATCATCTACAATGACGAAGACGTATTTGCTACCTCCTAAGCTTGATGTAGAGATTGGTCCGAACAAGTCCATATGGATCAATTGCAAGGGTCTTAGAGGTGCTTATTTGATTCTTAGATTTGAAACTACCCTTAATTTATTTACCTAATTGACAAGCATCACATACATTATCTTTAATGAACTTAATATGAGGAATTCCTCTTACAAGTTCTTTGGATGATATTTGAGTGATTAGTTTCATGCTAGCGTGACCTAATCTTCTATACTATAGCCAAGCATCCTCATTTAAAACCGAGAAACACATTTCATTACACAAATCATTGATGTTAATGGTGTATATGTTATTTTATTTTAATGCAATCATAGATGTGTTGTTGTGTGGTTTTTCCATGATGCAAGTATTAGATTCGAATTTAACAATATATCCTTTATCACATAATTGACTAATGCTCAAGAGGTTATGTTTTAAACCATCAACTAACAAAACATCTTCAATAAAGAAGTTGGATTTGTTACCTATGGTTCCTTTGCCAATGATTTTACCCTTGTTGTTGTCTCCGAAGGTGACATAGCCTTCGTCTATGCTAGTGAGCTTAGAGAATTGAGATGGGTCTCCGGTCATATGCCTTGAGCATCCACTATCAAGGTACCATCTCTTACTCCTAGCTTGTGATGGTGTATGTCTCTACAAGAAAGGATAATTTTTAGGTACCCATTTACTTTTGGGTGCCTCAAAAACTGATCTACATTGTTTGTCATGTTGCATAGAGTTTATCATGGTTCCTTTAGGAACCCAAATTAATTTGTTCAGACTAATTTTCTTGAATGGACAATAATGAGTTTTGTGTCCATGTTTGCAACAAAAGTTGCATTTGCTTTTGTGTCAAATATGTAGGATGGGGCCTTTTATGAAGGTGGTTGGATTTTGGTGAGGATTTCTCACAAATCCGATTCCACTTTTTTTGGAAACGTGACCCTTATTTGTAAGGATCATGTTCATGTTGAATCTCGTATTTTGATGATGAAACTACTTGATATATGTTTATGATTTAATCTGCGTTTTGAGTGACGCAGGATGCTTCGATCAGGATGAGACAATTAAAGCAGGAAAATCATGTTGTGCCGAAGGAACATGTCAGAAGATTGGACGTCGGGCCAATGGATCGGTCGACGTATCGACAGAAGGCTACGGGCCGTGGACTCGAGCATCGGGCCAAGAAGAGCGGGTATTGTGCCAAGGATATCGGAGTTGCGGAGTCAACCGGCCGATTGGGCAATAGGCTGCAGAAGAGGACGATGCGCCGAAGAATCGGACGAAGCGTCGAGGGACCAATGACATGTCGGACAACTTGGTTAATTGCTTAGGATTAATTGTCTCGATCGAAGTTTTGTTTTGTTGTGCAGGATTAACTATGATAACAATGAAGACATAAAGCGAAACAAAGTGTCGGAGTCAAGCGCGAAGGATTTGTTGCGAGTTCGAGAGTTCGACGGAAGTCCGAAGTGTTAGGATCGAGAGCACTAAGAGGGGGGGGGTGAATTAGTGCAGCGGAAATCTTATAATAAATTAAAAACCAAAAGCTGCGTTCGTTCAAAAACTATTATGATGCAAAAGCAAATTCTCAGTTTGTATCTAAGTGCAGTTTGCGTCTAAGCGCAGATTGCGTCTAAGCGCAGTTTTGCGTCTAAGCGCAGATTGCGTTTAAGCGCAGTTTTGCGTCTAAGCGCAGTTTTGCGTCTAAACTCAGATTTACGTCTAAATGCAGATTTACGTCTAAACGCAGATTTACATCTTAACGCAGTTTTACGTCTAAACGTAGTTTTACGTCTAAACGCAGATTTACGTCTAAACGCAGTTTTACGTCTAAACGCAGTTTTACGTCTAAACGCAGTTTTACGTCTAAACGCAGTTTTACGTCTAAACGCAGATTTACGTCTAAACGCAGTTAGACGCAGATTTACGTCTAAACTTTGAAACTCGTTTGTATACTCGCAGAAGGCAGTATGCAATTCAAACCAAGACGTAAACGTGAACTGAAATCTGATGATTGAGCGAAGAAAGCCGATTTACGTCTGAATGCAGTTTTACGTCTAAATGTTGAAACTCGTTCGTAAAATCGTAGAGGACAGATTGCAGTTATCAATAGGATTAAAATGTAAGCGTAAACTGCAAGGAAGCTCGTTCGTAAAAGCGCGGAAAACAGTTCTGCAGAATCAAACGTAAACGTAAACTGTAATGTATGAAAAAGTGCTCGAAATTGTTCGTGAAATCGCAGAGAGCAGTAGTGATGAGGGAGGTTTGCAGTAATGATAAAGTGCTCGAAATTAAACGCAAACCAGAGATTTAGAGTGGTTCGGTCAGCCTTGACCTACTCCACTTTTGGCTTCCTCCACCGATGAGGTTGCCGACGTCAACTAGGTGCCTTCCTTCAATGGGCGAAGGCCAAACTTCCCTCTTACAGTTTCTCTCCTTTTGGCAGGCTTAGGAGACAACCTTTACAGACCTTTCTCTCCTCACTTTACAATTGAAAACTTGAAGAACAGAAGGAGGAGACTTAAAGGCTTTACAACACTTTTGAGCTCTTTAGAATCACAGAAAAGATCACAATTTCGGTATGGGTCTGTATCTTTTCAGTGCTGAATGGGTGGGGTATTTATAGGCCCCAACCCAATTCAAAATTCGAGCTCAAAACGATCAAATCGATCAAATCCCAGATTTCTGGGATCAGGCGGTTGCACCTCTCGACTGGAGAGGTGGCACCGCCTGGCAGAGCTCGAAGACTGAGCATGGTGATTGCATCACCTGGCAGAGCTCGAAACAGAGCTCGGTGGTTGCATCACCTGGCAGAGCTCCAAGCTGAGCTCAGGCTGATCCACCTCTCTGCCAGAGCTCGAAGACTGAGCTTGGTGAATGCATCACCTGGCAGAGCTCGAGACTGAGCTCAGGCTGATGCACCACTCTGCCAGAGCTCGAAGACTGAGCTCGGTGGTTGCATCGCCTGGCAGAGCTCGGAACTTGAGCTCTGGCGGTGCAACCTCTTGGCTGGGGCGGTTGCACCTCCCAGCCTTGCAGCCCTGGCGGTTGCACCTCCTGGCTGGGGCGGTTGCACCTCCCAGCCCCACAGCCCAGGCGGTTGCACCTCCTGGCTGGGGCGGTTGCACCTCCCAACCCCACAGCCCAGGCGGTTGCACCTCCTGGCTGGGGCGGTTGCACCTCCTGGTGCAATCAGGGTCCGAATGGTTCACTCCATTCGGCCCACTTTGAATCTTTTCAGGGGCCCAATTGCCCCAAGATTAAGCTAATGGGATCACCTCCCATTTGCATGCTTAATCATCATGCTAACTACGATTAACTCTAAGACAACTTCTGCAGCTTTGCTCCGATGCGTCAATCGCTTCTTCCGGCGAGTTTCCGGCCAACTTCCGTAGATCAACCGATAACCCTCGGTGATCCTTCTGCGGACATCCGGCATACTCCTGGACTTTGCGACGATCCACTTGGCGAGTTCCGACGAGCTTCGCTTGGCAAGCTTCTGGACTTCTCGGATCTGTTCTCTCTGAACCTCCGACGACCGTCCGAACTTCCGTCGAACTCTCGAACTCCCAACGTGATCATGATCTTGACTCCGGCGCAACACCTGCTGCTTGTCTTACTCTCATCGTAGTTAATCCTGCACAACAAAACAAAACTTCGATCGAGACAATTAATCCTAAGCAATTAATCAAGTTGTCCGACATGTCATTGGTCCCTCGACGCTTCGTCCGTTTCTTCGGCGCATCGTCCTCTTCTGCAGCCTATTGCCCAATCGGCCAGTCGACTCCGCAACTCCGATTTCCTTGGCACAATACCCGCTCTTCTTGGCGCGATGCCCGAGTCCACGGCCCGAAGCCTTCTGTCGATACGTCGACCGATCCACCGGCCCGACGTCCAATCTTCTGACATGTTCCTTCGGCACAACATGATTTTCTTGCTTTAATTGTCTCATCCTGATCGAAGCATCCTGCGTCACTCAAAACGCAGATTAAATCATAAACATATATCAAGTAGTTTCATCATCAAAATACGAGATTCAACAATCTCCTCCTTTTTTATGATGACAACCACTTGATGACGGAGTTAAACTTAACTCCTGGAGTTTAAACAAACTCCCCCTATCAATATGCCATATTGATAGAACCTTGAATTCAAACTGAATTCAAGTCATTGCAATATTCATCATGAATACTTGCAACACGTTAACATGAACTTATGCATAAACTTATGCATCACATGTCATGTCATCAACATACTTCTCCCCCTTTGTCATCATCAACAATCTCCCCCTTTTTGATGATGACAACCACTTGATGACGGAGTTAAACTTAACTCCTGGAGTTTAAACAAACTCCCCCTATCAATATGCCATATTGATAGAACCTTGAATTCAAACTGAATTCAAGTCATTGCAATATTCATCATGAATACTTGCAACACGTTAACATGAACTTATGCATAAACTTATGCATCACATGTCATGTCATCAACATACTTCTCCCCCTTTGTCATCAACAAAAAGGAGAAGTACTACCATCAAGTGTGTGTGATATTGGTTCAACTCATTGCATGAAAATCATAATATCAAGTTTTATCATCATGCAATCTTGGAGCTAGAAGATTTAGCAAGTGTTATATAATGCTTAGAACATTCATGCTATCAAGTTTTAGATATTCAAGTTTTATAACATATAAGATAGCACTTTTGGTAATGTTCAAGATAGCAAGTTCTATATCATGCAAGCTAGCAAATTTGAGATGTTCAAGAAAGCAACTCTTGCTTCTTGATATATGCAAATTTGTCAAGTTTGGCTAGATGTGCAAGTTAGCATTTTTGCCTCTTGAGATAGGCAAGATAGCACATTTGCTTCTTTTGAGATAGCAGCTTTTCGCTTCTCTTTAGACTACGAGCTAGCAATTTTTACGATGTACAAGTTTCACAATATACAAGCTAGCAAAAAACTTCGAAAGCAAATGCAAGATAACTTTCTTGTGTAGGCTCATGATTATTGCTTCCTATTGTAATGTGCAAGTTGCAAGTCTTGCTTCTTGAGATATTCAAGATGGTGATGTTCAAGAAGACAACTTTTGCTTCTTGAAATAAGCAAGTTAGCAACCTTTGCTACTTACGATAGGCAAGCTGGCAATCAAGTTTTTGCATCTTCTTGACTTGTGCAAACTAGCTATCTCCCCCTTTGTCATTGTCAACAAGGGAAAAACCCTTTACATCAATTTCTAAATCATGACAAAGGTAAGTAATCATTCTTATGTGTGCATCATTATAGTTTCAATGCACAAATTCATTAACATTACATTTCAAAAAATTTTATGCATGATACCGAAAAATCAATCATCATCATGAGCATATCAAACATGATATTCATGATATATCATTTTGGCAACATGATCATAGATATTCAAACGATGGTATCTAGAATTCATTACATCCTATTATGCATGATCATTAACTCCTCATTTGTATTTCATGCATTATTTCATTTCATCTCATAAGGAATATCAAGAAGAGTTATTGGATGATGAGATAAATATTTTATGAATACACAGAATATCATAAGTGTTTCATGTATTCATATTATCACATGAAGCATATTATCATTTTTAAGATTCATAACATGAATAACGTTATTACTATTTCATCAAAATCAGTTTCGAGATTCACATAATATCATGAAATCTTTAATCTCGATAAAATGGGAAAAACATTTTCTTTTTAAGTGATTCTTTTAACACATCATAAAAAAGAAAAACTCATTCATAATTC
The DNA here is from genome assembly GCF_036884655.1 of Musa acuminata AAA Group. Lineage (NCBI taxonomy): Eukaryota > Viridiplantae > Streptophyta > Magnoliopsida > Zingiberales > Musaceae > Musa > Musa acuminata. The sequence continues at coordinate 35,296,131 of NC_088346.1, read as the reverse complement.
AAGTGATTTACAAGATATCATAAATGAATTTATCACTTGTATTTCACCAAAATCGAGAACTCTAGAGTTAGAAAATGATTGAAGCATTTAATCTGATTGAAGAATGATTCATATTTAAAGTGTAGCATTTGTCAAATCTGAAATCATCAAGTATAACTTTAATATTTTCATTGCAACATTAAGCAAGGTTTCATTGAAGATAATTTTGAATGATTCTTATAAATGCCTAAAACTTCTTTAATTTATGATTGACTTTATAATAGCATGCTCAAATCTTTATTCTTATGTCAAAACCATACATTATATTTAATAAACAAAGACAATGAAAAATATCAAGCCTTCCAGACAAAAGCCATGTATCGTTATTGAAAAGCAATATGAAAATCATCAAAATATACATTCTTGCTTCTCAAGCACATAAGATTAATCTCACTAGGTGTAAAATCATTAGATTTCTATCTTGCATTAACATAAGACATGCAATTTTCATTATCATTTTCAAGATTACAAGCATGATCATATTTTTGTATTTTCATTGTTAAATTATTAAAAATATAATTTTCAACAAAATTTAAAGAAAAAGAAAAGTGCATCATGAAAAGCATCATGTAATTTCGAAGTAAATTAGGGGGATTTCGATTACCTCATCATTGTAGGCTGTTAAGGCGTAGTTTGCCGCCTTGCTTTTGTTGACTTTCTCTTCTTCGGAGGAGCTCGATTCATCCCAATTTTTGTTCTTCTTCTTGCGTTTAAAGCAAGTAGTTCCATTCTTTTTGCTTTTTAATTTTCGTTTCATTTTAAGTTCACCATCACTTGAGCTTATGCTTGAGTGGTCTTCAAATGTTCTATGTCCCAAATCCTTCCTGTTCTTTGGAAGGTTGGTTTGTTCATCATTGTCCTCATCACTTGAGTCATCGCTCAAGTGGCATTCATTTGTCCAGAGTTCCAAATCCTTCCTGTTCTTTGGAAGGTGGTTCTCAAGTTCTTCACGTGCATTGCACGTCATTTCATATGTGATCAATGAACCAATTAGTTCTTCAAGTGGAAAATGGTTCAAGTTTTTCGATTCTTGAATAGCAGTTACTTTTGAATCCCAAGTTTTAGAAAGTGAGCGCAAAACTTTGTTAACGAGTTCAAAATCCGAAAAGCTTTTACCAAGTGATTTTAAACCATTGACGACATCCGTAAAACGGGTGTACATGTCAACAACGGTTTCGCTTGGTTTCATATGAAAAAGCTCGAAATCAAGCAGTAGAATATTAACTTTCGAGTCTTTGACTCTACTAGTTCCCTCGTGCGTGATTTCAAGAGTGCGCCAAATATCGAAAGCCGTTTCACACGTAGAAATCCGATTGAACTCATTTTTGTCCAATGCGCAAAATAAGGCATTCATAGCCTTTGCGTTTAAAGAAAAATTCTTCTTCTCCAAAACCGACCATTCGTTCATCGGTTTGGAGGGAAGTTGAAAACCGTTTTCAATGATATTCCATAAATCCAGATTTAGAGAAATTAAGAAAACTCTCATTCGAGTTTTCCAATAAGTGTAGTCCAATCCGTTAAAGAACGGTGGACGAAAGACCGAACAGCCCTCTTGAAAAGTCATTTCTCTCGGGTGTAAATCCGAAATGAGAAATACCCCGCTCTGATACCAATTGTTCGGATCGAGAGCACTAAGAGGGGGGGGGTGAATTAGTGCAGCAGAAATCTTATAATAAATTAAAAACCAAAAGCTGCGTTCGTTCAAAAACTATTATGATGCAAAAGCAAATTCTCAGTTTGTATCTAAGTGCAGTTTGCGTCTAAGCGCAGATTGCGTCTAAGCGCAGTTTTGCGTCTAAGCGCAGATTGCGTTTAAGCGCAGTTTTGCGTCTAAGCGCAGTTTTACGTCTAAACTCAGATTTACGTCTAAATGCAGATTTACGTCTAAACGCAGATTTACGTCTTAACGCAGTTTTACGTCTAAACGTAGTTTTACGTCTAAACGCAGATTTACGTCTAAACGCAGTTTTACGTCTAAACGCAGTTTTACGTCTAAACGCAGTTTTACGTCTAAACGCAGTTTTACGTCTAAACGCAGATTTACGTCTAAACGCAGTTAGACGCAGATTTACGTCTAAACTTTGAAACTCGTTTGTATACTCGCAGAAGGCAGTATGCAGTTCAAACCAAGACGTAAACGTGAACTGAAATCTGATGATTGAGCGAAGAAAGCCGATTTACGTCTGAATGCAGTTTTACGTCTAAATGTTGAAACTCGTTCGTAAAATCGTAGAGGACAGATTGCAGTTATCAATAGGATTAAAATGTAAGCGTAAACTGCAAGGAAGCTCGTTCGTAAAAGCGCGGAAAACAGTTCTGCAGAATCAAACGTAAACGTAAATTGTAATGTATGAAAAAGTGCTCGAAATTGTTCGTGAAATCGCAGAGAGCAGTAGTGATGAGGGAGGTTTGCAGTAATGATAAAGTGCTCGAAATTAAACGCAAACCAAAGATTTAGAGTGGTTCGGTCAGCCTTGACCTACTCCACTTTTGGCTTCCTCCACCGATGAGGTTGCCGACGTCAACTAGGTGCCTTCCTTCAATGGGCGAAAGCCAAACTTCCCTCTTACAGTTTCTCTCCTTTTGGCAGGCTTAGGAGACAACCTTTACAGACCTTTCTCTCCTCACTTTACAATTGAAAACTTGAAGAACAGAAGGAGGAGACTTAAAGGCTTTACAACACTTTTGAGCTCTTTAGAATCACAGAAAAGATCACAATTTCGGTATGGGTCTGTATCTTTTCAGTGCTGAATGGGTGGGGTATTTATAGGCCCCAACCCAATTCAAAATTCGAGCTCAAAACGATCAAATCGATCAAATCCCAGATTTCTGGGATCAGGCGGTTGCACCTCTCGACTGGAGAGGTGGCACCGCCTGGCAGAGCTCGAAGACTGAGCTTGGTGATTGCATCACCTGGCAGAGCTCGAAACAGAGCTCGGTGGTTGCATCACCTGGCAGAGCTCCAAGCTGAGCTCAGGCTGATCCACCTCTCTGCCAGAGCTCGAAGACTGAGCTTGGTGAATGCATCACCTGGCAGAGCTCGAGACTGAGCTCAGGCTGATGCACCACTCTGCCAGAGCTCGAAGACTGAGCTCGGTGGTTGCATCGCCTGGCAGAGCTCGGAACTTGAGCTCTGGCGGTGCAACCTCTTGGCTGGGGCGGTTGCACCTCCCAGCCTTGCAGCCCTGGCGGTTGCACCTCCTGGCTGGGGCGGTTGCACCTCCCAGCCCCACAGCCCAGGCGGTTGCACCTCCTGGCTGGGGCGGTTGCACCTCCTGGCTGGGGCGGTTGCACCTCCTGGTGCAATCAGGGTCCGAATGGTTCACTCCATTCGGCCCACTTTGAATCTTTTCAGGGGCCCAATTGCCCCAAGATTAAGCTAATGGGATCACCTCCCATTTGCATGCTTAATCATCATGCTAACTACGATTAACTCTAAGACAACTTCTGCAGCTTTGCTCCGATGCGTCAATCGCTTCTTCCGGTGAGTTTCCGGCCAACTTCCGTAGATCAACCGATAACCCTCGGTGATCCTTCTGCGGACATCCGGCATACTCCTGGACTTTGCGACGATCCACTTGGCGAGTTCCGACGAGCTTCGCTTGGCAAGCTTCTGGACTTCTCGGATCTGTTCTCTCTGAACCTCCGACGACCGTCCGAACTTCCGTCGAACTCTCGAACTCCCAACGTGATCATGATCTTGACTCCGGCGCAACACCTGCTGCTTGTCTTACTCTCATCGTAGTTAATCCTGCACAACAAAACAAAACTTCGATCGAGACAATTAATCCTAAGCAATTAATCAAGTTGTCCGACATGTCATTGGTCCCTCGACGCTTCGTCCGTTTCTTCGGCGCATCGTCCTCTTCTGCAGCCTATTGCCCAATCGGCCAGTCGACTCCGCAACTCCGATTTCCTTGGCACAATACCCGCTCTTCTTGGCGCGATGCCCGAGTCCACGGCCCGAAGTCTTCTGTCGATACGTCGACCGATCCACCGGCCCGACGTCCAATCTTTTGACATGTTCCTTCGGCACAACATGATTTTCCTGCTTTAATTGTCTCATCCTGATCGAAGCATCCTGCGTCACTCAAAACGCAGATTAAATCATAAACATATATCAAGTAGTTTCATCATCAAAATACGAGATTCAACACGAAGGTTCGTCGGGAATGCTACCGGAACTAGCCGAGAATGAGTTGGGAGCTTGCCGAAGGGTTTTTCGGAAGCTCGCCGGAAGGTTCGTTGGAAGTTCGCGGAGCTCGCCGAGAAAGATCGGAGCTTGCCGACGAAGCTCGTTGAAACTCGCTAAGATCAAATCGTGAAGTCTAGGAGCTTGCCGGGAGTCCGCAGAATGGTTTCCGAGAGTTCATCGGAAGACCACCGGAAGTTTGCCGGAAGCTCGCCAGAAGAAGTCTTGACTTGCGGACTTTGTAATAGCTTAGAAAATGTCTATAAATTCATAGTTAGCACATTAATTAGGGTTAGGATTATCTGTTAATCCTATAACCCAAGTAGGGGCCAATTAGGCCCAAGTTCGGACTGGTTTGGACCAAGTTTGGAGCCAAACCAAGTGAGCTGGAATAGTGAAAGAGGTGCAACCGCCCCAGCCAAGAGGTGCAACCGCCCAGGCTATGTCTCCCAGCGAGACTGGGCGGTGCAACCGCCCCAGCCAAGAGGTGCAACCGCCCAGGGCTCAGTCTCCAAGCGAGACTAGGCGGTGCAACCTCCTCTGTCAAGAGGTAGCACCGCCAGAGCTCAAGTTTCGAGCTCTGCCAAGAGGTGCAACGACCGAGCTCGGTCTTCGAGCTTTGGCAGAGAGGAGCAACCTCTCTGGACAGGAGATGCACCGCCTGAGCTCGGTCTTCGAGCTCTAGCAGAGAGGTGCAACCACCTCTGGCAGAGAGGTGCAACCACCTCTGGCAAAGAGGTGCAACCTCTCTGGTCAGGAGATGCACCGCCTGAGCTCGGTCTTCGAGCTCTGGCAGAAAGGTGCAACCACCCCTGACAGAGAGGTGCATCCACCTGAGCTCAGTCTTCGAACTCTGCCAGGCGGTGCAACCTCTCCAATCAAGAGGTGCAACCGCCTGATCCCGGAATTCCGGGATTTGATCGTTTTGAGCTCCAAATTTGAACTGGGTTAGGGCCTATAAATACCCCACCCGTTCAGCACAGAAAGGACACAGATCCACTCCGAATTCCTGATCTTTTCTGTGATTCTAAGAGCTCAAAATTGTGTAAAGTCCAAAAGTTCTCCTCTTTCTGTTCTTCAAAGTCTTGAGTTGTAAAGAGAGGAGAGAAAGGATATGTAAAGGTTGTCTCCTAAGCCTGTCAAAAGGAGAGAAACTGTAAAAGGGCAGTTGGCCTTCGCCTATTGAAGGAAGGCCTCTAGTTGACGTCGGCAACCTCATCGGTGGAGGAAGCCAAAAGTGGAGTAGGTCAAGACTGACCGAACCACTCTAAATCTCTGGTTTGCGTTTATTTTTGAGCACTTAATCATTACTGCAAACCTCCTACATAGCTACTGCCCTCTACGCTTTTACAAACGATTCTCTAAGTTCAGATCTTTCCGAATCTGCATTGAGACATAAATCGGTGTTCTCGTACGATCTTTACATCGCAGTTTACGCTTACGCTTTGATTCCATTCATAACTGCGAACTGCTTTCTGCACATTCACAAAAAGATTTTCAAAGTTCAGTTTCTACATTTAGATGTAAAACTGCGTTTAGATGAAAAACTGTGTTTAGACGTAAAACCACGTTTAGACGCAAAACTGCGTTCAGACGCAAAACTGCGTTCAGACGCAAAACTGCGTTCAGACGTAAAACTGCGTTCAGACGCAAAACTGCGTTTAGACGTAAAACTGTGTTCAGACGTAAAACTGCGTTTAGACGTAAAACTGAGTTTAGACGTAAAATTGCGCAAACTGCGTTTAGACGTAAACTGCTCTTAGACGCAATCTGCGCTTAGACGCAAACTACGCTTAAATACAAACTGTGAATCGGCTTTTGCATCATAATAGATTTTATTGATCGAATGCACCTTTCGGTTTTAAATTGCTGTAAGATTTCCACTACACTAATTCACCCCCCCCTCTTAGTGCTCTCGATCCTAACAGTTCAAAGACTTGCTACCAACCTCGAATTTCTTCAAGGTGTCCTTAAGTAACAAGTTTTCCTTTTGGATAGTTTCTAGATCATGGTATTTTATACAAGAACCTAAACTATCATAATATTCAGTTTTTAACTTATCAAAATTACAAATAAGACTATCATGCTCCTTTTTTAGTAATTTATATTTTCTACTAATAATCTTGCATTCATCAAATAAGTCATGGAAGGCATTTAATAACTTATCAAATGATAAATCTGCATGAATTAAATTTGTTACCTCCTCTCCGATGGCTATTAAGGCGTAATGAGCAACTTGCTCGAGTCATCCCACGTTGCTTTGAGCGCCTTCTTTTTTTTATGTTCTCTTCTTTGCTTGGGGATAATTACTTTTATAGTGTCCCAGCTTTTTGCACTCATAACAAATAACTTGGTCTTTTTTAGGTTCAAGTTTATTTTTTGTATCATTTTTAAACTTGTTTCTCTCAATGAATTTTTTGAATTTCCTTGTTAGAAGTGCCATGTCATTGTCACATTCCTCATCAAGTTTTCTCTCAAGTGGTCATCTAAAGTTCTAAGTGCCATATCCTTCCTGTTCTTTGGAAGGATGTCTTCTTGCTCTTCATGAGCCTTGCATGTCATTTCATAGGTCATTAATGACCCGATTAGTTCTTCAAGAGGGAAGTTGTTTAAATCTTTAGCCTCTTGAATGGCAGTGATTTTAGGATCCCAACTCTTAGGAAGGGATCTTAGAATCTTATTTAGGAGCTCAAAATCCAAAAAACTTTTGCCGAGTCCTTTTAGACCATTGACGACATCCGTGAAACGGGTGTACATGTCGCCAAGAGTCTCGCTTGGTTTCATTCGGAAAAGTTCGAAAGACTATATCAAAAGATTGATTTTTGACTCTTTCACTCTACTTGTGCCTTCATGAGTCACTTCGAGTATATGCTAAATATGAAACGCAGTTTCACAAACTGAAACATGATTAAACTCATTTTTATCAAGCGCACAAAATAAGGCATTCATCGCCTTTGCATTAAGAGTAAAAGTCTTCTTCTCCAATTCATTCCAATCGATCATTGGAAGAGAAGACTTCGAAAATCCATTTTTGACAAGATTCCAAAGTTCAAAATCCATTGAAATAAGGAAGATCCTTATTCGGGTCTTCCAATAGGTGTAGTCCGTCCCATTGAACATGGGTGGACGTGTAATAGAATGGCCCTCTTGGTTTCCAACGTATGCCATCTCTCTTGGGTTTTAATCCGTTTGAGAGTTAACCTAGCTCTGATACCAATTGTTAGGATCAAGAGCACTAAGAAGGGGGGGGGGGGGGGGGGGGGTGAATTAGTGCAGTGGAAAACTTTCGACGATTAAAACTGCGTTCGTACGATAAGAGCGATTTCAGTAGAAAAGTCAATTCATAAATCACTTTAACTTATGATCAAGCAAGATGCAGATAAAGTGAATCTATAAAGGCAGTTTGTAGTTATGATGGAAATCAGAATGTAAGCGCAAACTGAAATATGATGTTTGTATGATAAAACTTATTTACGTCTAAACACCAATTCAGAAAATACTGAACTTTGAAACACGATCGTAAATGCACAAAAGGCAATAAGCTATTGAGGAGGTTTGTAGTAAAGATAATATGCTCAAAGTAAATGCAAACCAGAGAGCACCGCAATTTTAGAGTGGTTCGGTCAATCTTGACCTACATCCACTTCTGGCTTCCTCCACCGACGAGGTCACCGACGTCCACTAGAGGCCTTCCTTCAATAGGCGAAGGCCAACCACCCTTTTACAGTTTCACTCCTTTTGACGGGCTTAGGAGACAACCCTTACAGAATTTTCTCTCTTCTCTCGAAAGATCAAAACTTGGAAAAAAAGAGGGAGAAGAACTTTTGTCCTTTACAATACTTTTGAGCTCTAAAAATCATAGAATAAGATCAGGATTTCGGTGTTATTATTGACATTTCATTGCTGATAGGGTGGGGTATTTATCGGCTCCAACCCAGTTTGAATTCCGAGCTCAAAATTGTCAATTCTCGGAATTCCGGGGTCTAGCGGTTGCACTGCCTGACTGGGGTAGTTGCACCGCCTGGCAGAGCTTGAAGACTGAGCCTCTGGGCGGTGCCACCTCCTGTCAGGGGCGGTTGCACCTCCTGCCAGAGCTTAGAGACCCGAGATTCAATAATCTCCCCCTTTTTTATGATGACAACCAATTGATGACGGAGTTTAAACAAACTCCCGAAATTTAAACAAGCTCTTAGAGTTTAAACAAACTCCCCCTATCAATATGCCATATTGATAAAATCTTGAATTCAAGTTGAAGCAATATTTCATCATGAATATGTGCAATATAAAATCATGCATAATCAAATTTTCAACACATCAAATTTATACGAGATCATGTTAATAATCATAATATAATTTTAGAATTCATTGATACAAAACATCAATTGATCGATATCTTTACTAAACCTTTAAATAAATAACAATTTGATTTCATTAGAAGGAAGTTAGGGATGTTAAATTGTCCAAATGCATGAGTTTGTTGTATTTCTTTTCCGGACTATCTTTCTCTTAATGTATTCCATAAACGGAGCTTTCATGAATTTATTTCATTTTTATCTTCCATCAATATCAAGTTTACTTCTTATTCTTGCTCCATCACTTAATGATTTTTGATACACTTAGTCCTATCACTCATGGAATTCATTGACAAATGCATCTCTCACGGATTTCACTCTTGTGAATTTTTAACAGATTTGAATTATGAAGTTTTATTCATGAATTTCTTTTTCATATGATGCTCTTCTCCCATGAATTCTTCCTTATTCTTCTCATAAAAGATGAATTTTATGAATTTCAATGAACATCTTAATCCTTGAAAGATGAATTTTAGTGTGTGGTGATTACTCGCAAGAATGGCGATTTGATTTCACATAATATTTTGATTCAAATCATTTCATAAATTTGGTTCTTAATGGAGTCCCTCCTTACCTTCCTTCCTCTTCTTCATGCAAAGTTTTGATGACAAGGGGGAGAATCTATCTCCTTAATGTTGATAAATTTTGATGTTAAGAACTTTTGAATGTTACCATGCAACGATACAATATTGATTGGATAAATTAGTGTGAAACTCGCTTGAATTTTCACCACACTTGCATTTCTGAAATTATTCTCCTTTTTGTTGATGACAAAGGGGGAGAAATAATAACAAAATTTGGTAAAATTGATGACCAATTGGCATTGTAAATATATACAATGTATCTTATCATAAATGCTTGAAACATGATTGGTATCGTCAAATACAAATACTTGAAAAATATCAAATGTTTGCTTGAAATGTACTGTAGTGTGGCATGATTACTTATAAATGTTTTATTCCTAGTATCATGCTTGATTTCGTATCAAAATGATAAATGTCTATCATTATGATGAAATATCGAAATTACCATGCTTTAGTTTGGAATCATGCCTCGGATTAATGAATCACCATTTTTTGAAATTTGAATCTTGGAAAGTTTCATATTTAAAATTTCTATCATATGTAAAAAATGATGATTGTTTATTATCTTTGTATGTTGAACTTAAAAATGGATGTCATGCCTCGACATCATTTTTATTGATAAATATGTAGTATCATATTTTAAAATTGGTAAATCATAATAAGTATCATGATATGAATGTTGATAAGTTTTTATAACTTATCGGATTGATGCTTGAATTCAAAGGCCTTGAATTCAAGAGTAACTTTTCTCAAGTATTGCGTATAGATAGGGGGAGTTAAGGTTAACTACGTCATCAATTGTTTGTCATCATAAAAAATGGGGAGATTGTTGAATCTCGAATTTTAATGATGACAACCAATTGATGATAGAGTTTAAACAAACCCCCCTTATCAATATGTCATATTTGAATTCAAGTCGAAACGATATTTCATCATGAATATGTGCAACATAAAATCATGCATAATTAAATTTTCAATACATTATTCTATGCATGATCATCATTATAACTTCTCTCCCTTTGTCATCAACAAAAAGGAGAAGTGAAACTATACAAGCTTTTGATATAAAATTTCAAATCTTTGCATAATTTCAAGTTTTATTATCATGCAAGCTAGCAAGTTTTTTGCAAAATGTTTACACCTATTGATATATGCAAGATAGCAAGTTTTTGCATCTACTTGAAACGTGGAAGCTAACGTTTTTGCATTTCTAGCAATTCTTTCTCCATCCAATTTGCAAGCTAGCAAATTTAGTAAGTTTTACATAATTTTGGAACATACAAGCTAGCAAATTTTACACATATGAAAGTTGACAAAATTTTTGAATTCAAGGAGATGAGCAAGCTTTTTGCTTTTCTTTATAATGTGAAAACTAGCAACTTTTTCTTTCTTCTTGAAGTAAGCAAGCTGGCTAGCAAGCTAGCAAACTCCCATTAAATGTGCAAGATAGCATGCTTTTCTCTTTTGAGAAGTGTAATTTTTGCTTCTTTTGCAAAGCGCAATCTAGCTAAATTTTACATCATTTTACAGCATGCAAGGTAGCAATTTGGCAAGTGTCACTTCTCTTTGAAGTATGAAGACTTGCAAGTTTTTGAAAAAGAATGCAAGAAAGTAAATAGCAAGCTAGCAAGATAGCAATGCATCATTCCAAATCATAAATATTTCAAATCATAATGATATCAAAATATCAAATTACACTACATCATATCATGCATGATCATAACTTCTCATAAGTATTTCATACATAATTTTATTTCATCACATTTATTTCATCACATGAAGAATATCAAGAAGAATTAATTAGATGATAAAATATATACTAAATAAATACAAAAGAGTATCATAAATAAATCATGGCATGAAAGATATGATCATGTGAATACCAAAAGATATGATTCATATAGTAAATCTCCTCTTTAAATACCAAGAAAAAATCGTAGGAGAATGTTAGGACCCTTTTTCTGAGCTTTTGAATAATATTTATTGAGTCTGTTTAGTCCAGTTGTTTATTGAGTCGGTTTAGTTCAATTAGAGTCAAGTAGAGGTTTATTTAATATTTATTTATTATTAGAGTTCAAGTCCTGATGGATGGAACTCTATAAATAGGAATGTAACTGCTTCTTTTAAGTAATCTATGAAAAATACTATTATATCTTTTGACAAACCCGAGGAGGCCGATCCCCTCGAAGTGATCATTCCTTTCTCTCCCTTTCTCTTCTTTTTTTTATGATAAGATTTTAGGGTTTTATAATTTGGTATCAAAGCGACGATAAAATTTTAGGGTTTTATCAATTGGTATTAGAGCGGTGATCCTTGGCGTTCTCACTGTGTTGCCATAGCTATCATTCAAAAAAAAAAAAAAAAATTTTGAGAAAGGGTGAAGCCAGCAGCTCCGCACGTTGTTCCTTCTCAACTGAGAAGGAACCTTTGCTTCCCTGCGCTGACCACCACTGCCTCTTCTCCACCGTCGGCGCTGCTTCCTGGCCGACGACCACCGCCGCCGTTGCTCCCTGCCTAGCGCCCACTGTCGCGGCTGCGCCCCGGCCAGCAACCTCCTCTCCTCGCTTCCCCATCTCGCCCGAGCAAGAAGGCCGCGACCGTTGTTTCCCAGCCAACGGACCACTCCTCGTAGCCATCCGTCGGCAACGCTGCCCTAGCCGGACCACGGCTCACCTCCCAGCCACCGCTCCCCCTTGCTCTGCATCTTTTGTAACCGAAACAGGGCAATCACGGGCAACTCACATCTTCTGCCCTTGTTTCCAGCCGTCGTCGTCGCCTCGAGCGCCGTCGCCGTCGCCTTCAAGCCACTGCTCCCCCTTGCTCTACATCCGTGGTGACCGAAACAGGGCAGTTACCACCGTCGCAGTCGCGGGTCCCCTTGCTGTCGTAGTCGCGGATCCCCTTGCTGCTGCGAATGCCGGTTGCCACCACCATTGCCACTGCTGCCCAGCCAGCGACGACGTCGCTCGCCGCCCAGCCTGCACCCTCGCTGCCTCCTTCTCCACCACCGTTGCTGCGCTCCGGCAAGCAACGACTGCTGCTGCCAGCCACCGCAGCCTTCACCTCAAACCCCCTTGCTCTGCATCTTTGCCATAGCCGCCGGTTGCCACCATTGCAGCCTCAACCCTAGCCACTTCAACGCCACCTCCCTCTTATTCTTCCTCCGCTGCTACAGTGTTGGTTGCCATCACCATAGCCTCAACCTAGCTGCTCGGCGATTGCTTCCTTGGGTCATAGCAGTCACAACAGTCGCCTTTCAGCCTCGGCACTCTCATCTCATACAGTGACAAAAAGACAAGGCAGCAACTCTTCCTCTATCACAGCCACCGTAGTGGTGAGTCCTTGCCGGTGCTGCCCCCAACCACACCACCATCGTTGTCTCCCAGCCCTCAACAACAGCGATCCCTCCACGCAGCGACTACAACAAGCATCGTTGCCTCTCACCAACGCCTCCTTCCGTAGTGTGACAGAAACAGAGCAACGCTGCCTTCCATCCATGCCATCGCAGCCGTGAGCCCTTGGCGGTGCTGCCCCAGCCGCACCACCATCGCTGCCTCCAAGCCCTCAGCAACAGTGATCCCTCTACGCAGCAACCGCAATAAGCATCGCTTCATTCCCATAGTGTTGTCACCGACTGCGTCACAACAGTAGCACCGAATAGGGCAGACCAGCACCAAAAATAGGAATTGAGATTATAGATTTGCAGTCTTACGAAATGACCACCGATAACTCAATAAAAGCACAAATAGAAGCATTGGAAATTAGAATTGAAAACCGATTACAAGAAGTACTTAATGATTTCAAAAAGGACTTATTGGGGAGCCTTAGTAAATTTCAACAAGGTGGGAGCTCAAGTTCTACATTACACAGATATGAAAATACTAGAAAAGGGCTCCAAGATTGTGACACAATCTACTCGTACATTAAGGGGGATAGACAGCTCTCAAAAATTTGTCAGACTTCTATAGTATTGGAATATCAGAGTATGTTTGAAAGATTATCAAATCAAGCTAGAGATTGGTCGGAACGATAATTTCTGGATACATTTATTGAAGGTCTTATTCCAGAGATCCGGTGTGAAGTTAAGGCTCGTCAACCTCACACTATGATAATTGTGATCTCATTCGCACATCTACATGAGAAAAAAATCAATAGGGAAAATCATGGAAACAGAAGTGACAATAACCAGATGATCAGTAAGCCACCAGCCCTATCTATTCCCAACCAAAGCCGTGACACCCGAAGACTAACCCAAGAAAAACTTAAGGAAAGATCAGCAAAGGGTTTGTACTATGATGAAAAGTGGAGTATGGAGCACCGATATAAACAAGGGCAACTTCTGATGATTGAGCCAATTAGAGAGGACCCGGAAGTAAAAGAGTTGGACTCCGATCATAAAGATATGAAAACTGATGAAGGTATTGAAGCTATCACACATATAGTGTATGCATTGGCTGGCTACACTAACCCACAAACTATGAAAATCGGAGGAACTTTGAAGCATCAACCTGTCACCATTTTGATTGATATAGATAGCACTAATAATTTTATGGACAGGAAAGTTGCAGCCCAATTAGCCCACCACATTGAAGGATGTGATATATTCGAAGCTGATGGATGGATTTTAACTTATGATAGCAAAGGCCAGGAATTTCTTTCAATGATTACTACACTGAAAGATCGACCTATTGCTTACACTGTCAAAAAGTGGAGACCATACTTACTTGATCAATGGGTTGTGATGCGTTGTAGATAGCCTATGACTGAAGTGCTAAAATACAAGCTCCCCGAGATTGATGCTGCTCAGCCTTGAGGACAAGGCTGATTTAAAGAGGGAGGAACTGTTAGGACCATTTTTCTGAGCTTTTGAATAATGTTTATTGAGTCTGTTTAGTCCAGTTGTTTATTGAGTCGGTTTGGTTCAGTTAGAGTCAAGTAGAGGTTTATTTAATATTTATTTATTATTAGAGTTCAAGTCCTGATGAATTCTGGGTGGAACTATATAAATAGGGATGTAACTGCTTCTTTTCAGTAATCTATGAAAAATACTATTATGTGTTTTAACAAACCCTAGGAGGCTGATCCCCTCGAAGCGATCAAGGAGGGCCGATCCCCTCGAAGCGATCAAGGAGGCCAATCTCCTCGAAGTGATCATCCATTTCTCTCCTTTTCTCTTCTTTTTTTTACGATAAGACTTTAGGGTCTTATCATTTGGTATTAGAGCGACGATAAGACTTTAGGGTCTTATCAAAGAACAAAGAAGAGATCTTGATTAAGAAAAAATCTCAAGTAATTCCAAGAAATCAAGATCATGATTTGAATAAAACTCATTTAAATTCAAATTATCAAATCATCAAAATCATTTTCAAAATCCAAGATATTCATAAAATTGATACAAATAGATTCATCAATATCCCTTTTTGAAAAGTCGATAAAATAGAGAGAAAAAAATTTTCAAGGAGAAAGCTTTCCTCTTTTTAGTGTTTCAATTCATATGATTGATTTCAATAAATCTCTTCTTTTATAAATAGCAAAAAGAAACATAGGAGATTAAATGATATAATATCTTAATTCAGGCATAAGAAATTTTAAGTTATAAATCTCAAAAAATTAAGATAAAGTTCATTCAAATTCAAATCGTTAAATCAAAATCATTTTCAAGAGATTCATAAAAAAACAGATAGATTCATTAATCTCTCCTTGAAAACTCAATAAGATAGGGAATGAGAAGTTTTCAAGAAAAATATACTTCCTTTTTATTTCATACAAGCATGCCTTTGTCATTTATGCCAAATCAAAACATGTATCATGTTTAAAACCAAAAAAGCAACTTTCATTAGGGCAAAGATCGATAAGCCATAAATTACAAGAATCATAATGCATAATTTTGAAATATAAACTCATTAAGAATTATCATTATGCATCATTACTTTGGGCATGATACCAAAACATAGTTTCAAGTTTTCAAGGCATAACATGCAACTATAAACTCATTAAGCATGATATCAAACCTCTTAATATTTTCATTAAGAAATCAAGCATGGTTTTATTGGACATAAAGTATTTTCAATCAAATTCGGAAATCATCAAGATACATATTATTTCTTTTTAAAAACATACATAGGATTAATCATCATTTTATTCCTTTATCATAAAACATGTAATTTTCATTATCATTTTTTTAAAATAAAAAGAAGCATGATATAAACTTTTTGTATTTTTATATTTTTTATTTTTTACTAACTAATTTAAAAATAACTCATGAAAAAGCATCAAGTAATTTTGAAATAAGGCAAAGGGGTTTTGGTTACCACGTCATAAAAAACTATTAAGGCATAGTTTGCCACCTCACCTTTGTTGATTTGTTTCACATCTTCGGAGGTACTCGTTTCGTCCTAAAGTGCTTTCTTCTTCTTACGTTCATAGCAAGTAGTTGCATTCTTTTTAAGTTTACTTTTAATATTCGATTCTTATTTTAAAAACTTTTTAATCTTTATTGTGAGAAGTTCAAATTCACCATCACTTGAGCTTTCGCTCGAGTGGTCTTCTTTTATTCTAAGTGCAAAATTCTTCATGTTCTTTGGAAGGTTGTTCTCAAGTTCGTCATGTGCCACATTAGTCATTTCATAGGTCATCAAAGACCTGATAAGTTCTTCGATTGAAAAAGTATTCAAATCCTTGGCCTCTTAAATGACCATTACTTTAGAGTCACAATTTTTAGAAAGAGATTGTAAAACTTTATTAACAAGTTCAAAATTTGAAAAGCATTTGCCAAGTACCTTTAGACTATTTATGATATTCGTAAAACGGGTGTATATATCTCCAATAGTCTCACTTGGTTTCATTCAAAATAGTTCAAAATCATGCATCAAAAGATTTATCTTAGAATCTTTTACTCTACTAGTGCCTTCGTGTGGGTTTCAAGAATGTGTCAAATGTCAAAAGTCATTTTGTAAGTAGAAACCCGATTGAATTCAGTTTTATCCAAAGTGTAAAATAGAGCATTTATAGCTCTAATATTTAAAGAAAAGGTTTTCTTCTCTAAATCATTCCATTCTTTCATTGGAGTAGAAGACTTTTTTAAACTGTTTTCAACGATATTTCATAAGTTTAAATCTATAGCAAGCAAGAAAACTCTCATTCGAGATTTTCAATAAGTGTAGTACATCCCATTGAACATAGGAGGATGAACGATAGAAAAACCCTCTTGAAATCTGAAAAGAGTCATTTCTCTTAGGTGTTTAAACAAATGAGAAATAACTTGGCTTTGATACCAACTGTTAGGAACGAGTTGGCACTAAGAAGGGGGGGTGAATTAGTGCAGTAGTAAAAACGTCGGTTTTAAAATCCTTCGTACAATAAAAACTGATTTCGGAAATATAAGTTTAACTTGAAAGCATACGGAAGAGTGTAATAAGAAGGTAAAGCAAGTAAGGCAATTTGCAAGGAAGATAAACAACAAAACAGAATTACAAACCATTTTA
Source organism: Musa acuminata AAA Group (assembly GCF_036884655.1). NCBI lineage: Eukaryota > Viridiplantae > Streptophyta > Magnoliopsida > Zingiberales > Musaceae > Musa > Musa acuminata. The sequence continues at coordinate 35,279,480 of NC_088346.1, read as the reverse complement.
TAGTGGTTCAGTCGTCATGACCTACATCCACTCTACCGATTCCTCTTCCGTCGAGGCTATCGGCATCCATTAATGTTCTTCATTCAATGGGTGAAGATCAACCACATTTATAACTTAATTCTTCTTTTGACAGGTTTAGGAGATAACCTTTACAACCCCTTCACTTCTCTCTTAAGCAAGACTAACACTTTAGAGTTTAAGGAGTTCAACACAAGATTACAACAGCATTTGCTTTTCTTTTTTACTCTCAATTGTGTGTATATTAACCAAGGATGAGAGGGTTATTTATAGGCCTTAAGTGGATTCAAACTTGGAGCCTAAAAAGTTCTCATCCCTAGTTTCTCGGGTCCTAGCGGTACCACCGTTTGCAGCACTAACATTGCGCGGTACCACCACCTGAGAGACTATGTCTGGGTGGTACCACCGCCTAGACTAGCGGTACCACTGCCTGACAGTCTCGAAGACTACGTCTAGGGGGTACCACCACTTGACATAGTCTCGATGATTGTGCCATGACGGTGCCACCTATTGGGTCACTGTTTAGGCCTTCCACTTGGCCCAACATAGCCGAATCTTGGGCCCAACTGGCCCCTAATTGAGTTAGCCAAACTCTAACCCAATTATGTGCCAATTATAAATTTTAAGGCATATATTAAGCAAATGAATCTGATTAGTCTAGGTTTCTTCCAACGAGCTTCCAACGATCTTCCGACGAACTTCCGATGATCTCTCAGTATTGTTCCAGCGGACTCCTGGCAAGCTCTTAGACTTCACAATGATCTTCTTGGTGAGTTTTGACAAGCTTCTTTGGCAAGCTCCTGGACTTCTCAGTCAATTCCGATAAAACTTCTGATGAATGTCTGGACTTCCAACGAACTCTTGAACTCCCAATGAAATCTCGTTCTTGACTCCAGGACTTCATTTTGGTTTATATCTTTATTGTTATCCTAGTTAATCTTGTATAAATAAATCCTACTTCGATCAACATAATTATTATAAAGCTTGAATCATGTTGATTAGCATGTCATCGGTTTATCGATACTTCGTCTGATTCTTCGACGCATCATCCTCTCTTCCGACCTATTGCCCAATCGGTTAATTGACCTCTATAACTCTGATTTCTGTAACATAATTTTCACTCTTCATGGCCCGATGCCCGAACTCATGGCCCGATGCCCGAACTAATGGCCCGAAGCCTTCTACCGATACGTCGACCGATCCTCTGACTCGATGTCCAATCTTCTAACATGTTTTATTCTGGCCCAGCATGATTCTTCCTACCTTAATTGTCTCACCCCAATCGAAGCTTCCTGCATCACTGAAAATGCAGATCAAATAAGCACTATCAATTGGTTTTATCATCAAAATTCGAGATTCAACATCTTGGTCTTCCAAGAAACAAAACTCGATTGCACTATCTATAACCGAAGTTGAATACATAGTGGCAAGTGCATGTTGTGCACAAGTTGTATAGATGAAAAATACATTAGAAGATTATAAGATTCACCTTAAGAACATTCCCATAAAATATGATAATATGAGTGTAATATGTTTAACAAAAAATCCTATTCAACACTCGAGAACTTAACATATTGTCATTAGGCATCATTTCATAAGAGATCATGTTAATAACCATGATATATCTTTAAAGTTTATTGATACAAAACATTAATTAGCTAATATATTTATAAAACCCTTAAATGAAGAACAATTTGATTTTATTAGAAGAGAGTTAGGGATGTTAAATTGTCTAAATGCATGAGTTTGTTGTATTTCATTTTTGGACTATCTTCCTCTTAATTCATCTCACAAATGGAGTTTTCATGAATTTATTTTGTTTTTATCTTCATCTTAACTTGGTATCAAATTTGTTTCATAACCTTGCTCCATCTCTTAAATGATTTTTGATATACTTAATCACTTCACTCATGGATTTCCTTGACAAATACATCTTTCACGGATTTCACTCTTGTGAATTTTTAATGAGAAACAGATTTGATTGATGAAGTCTTATTCATGGATTTCTTTTTCATATGATGCTCTCTTCCCATGAATTCTTCCTTACTCTTTTCATGAAAGAAGAATTTTTATAAATTTTTTAGTATGAGATGATCACTTGCAAAGAATTGAGATTTGATTTCATAAATTTGGTTCTTAATATATTCCTTCCTTATCCTTCTTCCTCTTCTTATTTTTATGATAAAGGAAGAAAGAAACTTGTACATCTAAAGAAGAACCAAAATACCCTTGAGTAAAAATGTTACCTTATCCAAAAAGTTATCAAGCAGAGTTTTTGCTTTTGGTTTGGATAAATCATTGTGAAACTTGCTTGAATTTTTACCACACTTGCATTGTTGAATTGTTCTCCTTTTTGTTGATGATAAAGGGGGAGAAATATGATAAATTGATGACAAATTGAATGTTTGTGACAAATGTATAAAATGTATCTTATCATAAATACTTGTATGTTTTGTGAATGCTTAAAATATATTGGAATCGTCAAATATATCGGAACATATCACAAATACTTGAAACGTATCAAAATATATTTTATATGCATTATAGATACTTGAAATGTTTCATGCTTGATAATTGTCTATCATAAGGCATCATGAGCTTACCATGATATCTTACCATTTACATTTGATATCTTGCCATGGATTGATGAATTTATCAAGAATTGTCATCTTGCTATATTTCATATATGAAATTCGTATCATATTTGAAAATGATGATTGTTTATCATCATTGACTTGAAAAATGTATGTCATCCTTTGACATCATTTTGAGAAATACTTGGCATCGTATTTTGAGAGTGTTACATCATGATAGGAATCATGATATACATGTTGATAAGTTTAATGAACTTATCTTATCAGTTTGTTTCTTGAATTCAAATGCCTTAAATTCAAGAATGTCTTTTCTCAAGTATGGCATATAGATAGGGGGAGTTAAGATTAACTCCATCATCAATTGATTGTCATCATAAAAAAAGGGGAGATTGTTGAATCTCGGATTTTGATGATGAAATCAATTGGTAAACTGTTTGATCTAATCTATATGTTAAGATAAGTGTCTAGGATTAACTACGATAGCTGCAAGACATGAAGCAGATGATGGGTCAGAGTCAAGTTCGAGACTTCATAGGGAGTTCGAGAGTTCTTCGGAAGTTCGAAAGTTTTTCAGATGTTTTGCCAGAATTGATCGAGAAGTCTAGGAGCTTACCAAAGAAGCTCATCGGAACTTGCCAAGAAGATCGCCGTAAATTCTAGGAGCTTGCTAGGAGTCCACTGGAACATTATGTTGAATCTCGAATTTTGATGATGAAGTCAATTGTAAATTGTTTGATCTAATCCATATGTTGAGAAAAGTGTGTAGGATTAACTATGATAGCAGTAAGACATAAAGCAGGTGTTGTGTCGGAGTCAAGATTGAGATCTCATTTGGAGTTCGAGAGTTTATCGGAAGTCCAAATGTTCGTCGGAAGTTTTGCCAGAACCAACTGAGAAGTCCAAGAGCTTGCCAAAGAAGCTCATCGCAACTCGCCAAGAAGATCTTCGTAAAGTCTAGGAGCTTATTGGGAGTCCGCTAGAACATTGCCGAGAGTTCGTCGGATGTTCGCCAAAAGTACGTCGGAAGCATGCTGGAAGAGCAATTGACGCACCGGAACAAGAAGTATTGTGATTATGTCTTAATTATCATAGTTACAGCATAAATTAAGTAAGGATTGAGAGATAATCCCACTAACTTAATTAGGGGCCAACTAGGCCCTTAACTGGGCTGAATTAGGCCAAATTGAGTAGCCAATTCAGCCCCTAAAAGTATGGCCGACGATGGCACCGCTAGGGCCGACGATGGCACTGCCTGGAAAGCAGTGCTCCAGGATTTCTGGGTGGTGGTACCACCCAAACTGGGCAGTGGTACCATCGGCAATGAATGCTACCAGCGTTGGCACTGGCTCTGTTAGGCGGTGGTACCACCCAATGTCAAATCAGCAGTGGTAGTACCACCCAGTAACGACGATGGTATCGCCAATACCCCGGAATCCAGGGATATGACACTTTTTTACTCCAATTTTGAAGCTATTGGGGTCTATAAAAACCCCACCCATTTCTGCATTAAAGGACATAAAAGTATTGGCTTAATCTTGAATTCTTGAGTCTTAAAATTGTTGTAAAAGTTAGAAAGAGTTCTCCTCCTTCATCTCTTAGCCTTGTAACCATCCAAGAAAGAGGAGTGAGACTTATACGGGTTATCTCCTAAACCCGACAAAAAGAGAAAAAGGTGTAAAAGGTGGTTGGCCTTCGCCTATTGAAGGAAGTGATAGAGGATAAGATTTCCCCAACTATATGACGAAATCTCTCTACTCTGTTGATCTACTCTGTTGAGGGAAATCTTCTATTCTGGAAAATCCTCTCTCCTAATCTGTATAAATAGGAGAGGGACATGTTAATGTATTCAAGCTAAAGTTACTTCAATAAAGCTTCTTCAATAATTGTTCTTATCTTCTATTCTTTTCATCATAGTATCAGAGCCACTTGCTGCTGTCGACTCATCTGTTGCTTCTCCACCTCTGGCGGCAAAAGAAAAAGCTTTCTACTACTACTTTTCCATCGTCAGGCCATCGGTGCGATAAATCTTTCCTCCTCGGTGAACGGCAACTATCTTCTCCACTGCCACTCTATACCAACGTCTGTTCCCTTCCGCTATAGCGTCTCTACTGCTACACTTACCAGCACTGCCCCACCGTTCCTCCTTTGCTGTAGCCTTCTTCTCTATTGTAGCATCGTTGCAACTTTCTCCTCTGTTGCAGCTTCCTCCTCTGCTGTACTTCTATTGCAGCTTTCTCCTTTGCTGTAGCTTCCTCCTCTACTATAGCATCGCTGCAACATTGCTGCAACTTCCTCCTCTACTGCAACTTCCTCCTCTACTACAGCTTATTCTTCTGCTACAGCATTGCTATAGCTTTTTCTATTGCTGTAGCTTTCTCCTCTACTGCAGTCATCGCCGTCGCAACTGCAATAACAGCAACAACAACAACAGCAACAACGATATACACTTGCCCTACTCACATAGCCTTTGGCTCGTAAACCATTCTTTGCATCGATCCAAGATTGGTATCCTTGATAGGAGCACCATCTTGCGGGGGCATGATAGAAGATAAGATTTCCCCAACTATATGAGGAAATCTCTCTTCTCTGTTGATCTACTCTGTTGAGGGAATTCCTCTATTCTATTGAGAAAAATCCTCTCTCCTAATCTCTATAAATAGGAGAGGAATATGTTAATGTATTCAAGCTAAAGTTACTTCAATAAAGCTTCTTCAATAATTGTTCTTATCTTCTATTCTTTTCATCAAGAAAGCCTTTAGTGGACGCTAGTGACTTTGTCGGAGGAGGAATCTGAAAGTGGATGTAGGTCACATTGACCGAACCACTCTAAATTCTAGGTTGCTTTTCATTTGTGCAATTTACATTACTACAAATCTCCATAATCTTCTCTTGCACTTTTACGAAAGCTTTCAAGTTTAACTTCTCTCTGAAATGAATTGAATCAAAAGTATTTTCGTCGAAATCGGTTTTAATCGAAATGAACATTTTTCTAAAATCGAAAAAGTTTTTCGCTGCACTAATTCACCCCCCCTCTTAGTGCCGCTCTTGATCCTAACAGTTGGTATCAGAGCAACGTTCACTCTCATTTACTTTTAAACCCAAGAGAGATAGCATTTGCCGGCAACCAAGAGGGTCATTTAAATACACATCTATCCATGTTCAATGGGACGGATTATACATATTGGAAGACTAGAATAAGGATCTTCCTAATTTCAATAGATTTTAAATTATGAAATATTATAGAAAATGGATTTCAAAAGTATTCTCTTCCAATAAACGATTGGAATGAATTGGAGAAGAAGACTTTCACTTTAAACGCAAAGGCTATGAGTGCCTTATTTTGTGCCCTAGATAAAAATGAGTTTAATCGTGTGTCCATTTGTGAAACGGCATTTGATATTTAGCACACACTCAAAGTGACTCATGAAGGCACTAGTAGAGTGAAAGAGTCAAAAATTAATCTTTTAGTGCATACTTATGAATTGTTTCGAATGAAACCGAGTGAGACCATTAGAGACATGTACATCCAATTTATGGATGTCGTTAATGGTCTAAAAGAACTTGGTAAAAGTTTCTTGGATTTTGAGCTTGTTAATAAAATTTTAAGATTCATTCCAAAGAGTTGGGACCCTAAAGTCATGGTCATTCAAGAGGCCAAAGACTTAAATAACTTTCCTCTCAAAGAATTAATCGGGTCACTAATGACCTATTAGATGACTTGTAATGCTCATAAAGAGCTAGAGAATAACCTTCCAAAGAACAAGAAGGATATGACTCTAAGAACTCAAGAAGACCACTTGAAAGAAAATTTTTGTGATGAGGACTTTGATTAAGACTTGGCACTATTAACAAAAAGTTTCAAAAAATTTATAAAAAAGTAAATTTAAAAATGATATTAAAAATAAATTTGAACCTAACAAAGAACAAATGATATGTTATGAATGCAATAAGCCAGGATATTATAAGAGTGAATGTCCCCAATCAAAGAAGAGATAACAAAAGAAGAAGAAAGGTTCTTAAAGCAACATGGGACGACTCAAGCTCATCCGAAGAAGATGAGCCAACCAACACCAAGCAAGTTGCTCACTATACATTAATGGCTATTGGAGATGAAAAACGTTTACCATCACAAGCTAAGAGCAAGAGATGATACCTTGATAGTGGATGCTTAAGGCATATGACCGAAGATCCATCTCAATTCTCTAAGCTCACTAGTATAGATGAAGGATATGTCATCTTTGGAGACAACAACAAGGGTAAAATCATTGGCAAAGGAACCGTAGGTAACAAATCCACCTTTTCTATTGAAGATGTATTGTTAGTTGATGGCTTAAAGCATAACCTTTTGAGCATTAGTCAATTGTGTGATAAAGGATACATCATTAGATTTGAATCCAATGCTTGCGTTATTAAAAAATCATTCAAAAACACATCTATGATTGCTCTAAAATAAAATAATATATACACTATCGACATTAATGATCTTTGTAATGAAATATATTTTTCGGGTTTAAATGACGATGCTTGACTTTGGCATAGGAGGCTAGGTCATGCAAGCATGAAACTAATCTATCAAATTTCATCTAAAGAACTTGTGAGAGGAATTTCTCATGTTAAGTTCATCAAAGACAATGTATGTGATGCATGTCAACTAGGAAAGCAAATAAAAAGTAGTTTCAAACCAAAGAACCAAATAAGCACCTCTAGGCCATTGCAATTAATTCATATGGACGTATTCGGACCAATTGCTACATCAAGCCTAAGAGGCAGCAAATATGTATTTTTTATTATAGATGATTATAGTAGATACACATGGACTTACTTTTTGGCACACAAAAGTGATTACTTTAGGTATTTCTCTAAGTTTTATAAACTCGTTCAAAATGAAAAGGGTTTTATGATTTCATCAATTCAAAGTGATCATGGTGGTGAATTTCAAAACCGTGATTTTCAAGAATTTTATGAATCTAATAGATACAACCATAACTTCTCTACTTCAAGAAACCCTCAACAAAATGGAGTAGCAGAAAGAAAGAATAGAAACTTACAAGAAATGGCTAGAACATGTTGAATGAACATAGCCTACCAAAATATTTTTGGGCTGAAGCCGTAAATATGGCATGCTATGTCATGAATAGAGTTCTTGTAAGATCCTTACTCGCCAAAACTCCTTATGAGTTGTGGAACAATAAAATATCCAATGTTTAATATTTTAAAGTTTTTGGATATAAGTGTTTTATCTTGAATGAAAAAGATGCCTTAGAAAATTTTGATGCTAAATCTGATGAAGGAATTTTTCTTGGCTATTCTTCTATTTCTAAAGTATTTCATATCTTTAACAAAAGAACTTTAATTATAGAAGAGTCTATTCATGTTGTTTTTAATGTAGTTTCCGAAGTCAAGAAAAATGATTTTGATGATGATGTTAATTTTGATGCTTTGAATTTAAATGAAACCCCCTTCTTCATCTAGTAACTTGGATGCATCTTCTTCCAAAACATCCTTACCTAAGGAATGGAAGTACATAAATACTTATCCTAAGGAGCTAATCATAGGAGACACATCAAAAGGGGTTCAAACTCATTCTTCTCTTAAGAATTTTTATGCCAACACCATTTTTCTCTCCCAAATTGAACCAAAATACATTGATGGGGCCTTGAAAGATGATTCATGGGTTATTGCAATAAAAGAAGAGTTGAATCAATTTGAGAGAAATGAGATGTGGAAGCTTATTCCTAGGCTAAATGACCTTTTAGTTATCAGTACTAAATGGGTCTTTAGAAACAAGCAAGATGAATTTAGTATCATGGTTCGAAAAATGGCTAGATTAGTGGCCAAGGGTTTCAACCAAGAAGAATGTATCAATTATGAAGAAACCTTCGTTCCTATGGCACAATTAGAAGCCATAAGGATGCTCCTTGTCTATGCTAGAAGTAACAATTTTAAGTTATTTCAAATGGATGTTAAAAGTGATTTTCTTAATGGCTTTATTTCCAAAGAAGTTTATGTTGAACAATCTCCCGGATTGGAGAATGATAATCGCTCTAATCATGTGTTTAAATTGACTAAAGCTCTCTATGGATCGAAACAAGCCCCAAGGGCTTAGTATGAGAGACTTGGCTCATTTCTTATCAAAAATAATTTCTCTAAAGGCAAGGTCAATACTACATTGTTTATCAAAAATTTTAAAAATAATTTTCTTATTGTTCAAATTTATGTTGATGATATTATTTTCGGTTCCACGAATGAATCTCTTTGTGAGTCATTTGCTAAAAGTTTGAAATGAGTTTGATGGGGGAATTAACTTTCTTTTTAGACTTATAGATCAAACAACTAAGTAATGGTATTTTTCTTAGTCAAACAAAATATGTTTTAGATTTACTAAAAAGGTTTAATATGGATAGCTCAAAGGCTATCAACACTCCTATGAGCACCTCCACTAAGTTAGAGATTGATGAAAGTGGTCTACTATACCTCACCGTAACTAGACCAAATATCATATTTAGTGTAGGACTTTGTGCTAGGTTTCAATCTAATCCTAAGATATCTCATCTTAAAGTAGTTAAGAGAATACTTAGATATCTTAAATGAAACACAAATCTAGGATTATGGTATCCAAAATCTGAGAACTTTGAACTAATTGCTTATGCTGATGCGGATTTTGCTGGATGTATATTAGATAGAAAAAACACATCCGGAACATGTCAATTTTTAGGATATGCACTTGTTTCTTGGTCTTCCATAAAACAAAACTCGGTTGCACTATCTACAACCGAAGCTGAGTACATTACAGCTAGTGCATATTGTGCACAAGTTGTGTAGATGAAAAACACTATAGAGGATTATAAGATTTATCTCAAAAATATTCCCATAAAATATGATTACATAAGTTTAATATGCTTAACAAAAAATCTTATTCAACACTCTAGAACTAAACATATTGATATTTGGCATCATTTTATACGAGATCATGTTAATAATCATGATGTAATCTTAGAGTTTATTGATACAAAACATCAATTAGCTGATATTTTTACAAAGCCTTTAAGTGAAGAACAATTTGATTTTATTAGAAGAGAATTAGGAATATTAATTTATCCAAATGCATGAATTTATTAAATTTTATTTTCGGACTTTCTTGATTCTTTATAACACTCACTTAAATCATGATCTTATAGTATGTGCAATGACCCATATGTATTTTCCCATACGAGTTTTATATGATGTTTGAGTATGAATATTCTCCTCTTATGATGCGAGTTTTACATGATGATAAGGTTGTGTGCTTCACAACAATAAAATGTTTACTTTGATGTTGGAATTCTATGCTTTGATGTTGAAAATTGTTTACCTTGATGTTGTAAACTTAAAATGTTGTTTACTTTGATGTTAGAATTCTTTACTTTGATGCTAAAAATTTCTATGATGATTATGATCTCTATTGAATATTGAGAAGTTTTAATCATACATGATGCAATATCAGATTCTTAACTTTTGAGTGCTACAAGCACTAATGATATTACCCCATGCAAGTAGTGATGAAAGGCTATGATAAAACATTTTATAAATGCATGAAGCATTTATACATATCTTGATGTTTGATACATGGAAGTCATTGACAAATGCATCTCTCACGGATTTCACTCTTATGAATTTATAATGAGAAATGGATTTGATGTAATGATGATCTCACTATGAAGTTTTATTCGTGAATTTCTCCTTCATATGATACTCCTCTCCCATGAATTCTTCCTTATTCTTCTCATGAAAAATGAAGGAATTCCAATGAATATCTTAATCCTTGAAAGATGAATTTTCATGTATGATAATTATTTGCAAGATTGGGGATTTGATTTCATATGGATATCTTGATCCTTTTCTTGAATCCCTTCTCTTTGTAAAAATGAAAGCATGTTTTAATGAAAACTTATTTATTGTTTTGACTTGATTCAAATCATTTCATAAATTTATTTCTTAATGGATTTCCTCCTTACCTTCTTTCCTCTTCTTCATACAAAATGTGATGACAAAGGGGGAGAAGTGGTTGAAATCTATAGCTTTAATGTTAATAACATTTAATGATGAGAACTTTTGAGTGTGAAACTTGATTTTTTTTACCACACTTGCATTGTTGAATTGTTCTCCTTTTTGGTGATGACAAAGGGGGAGAAAGAATACCAAAATGTGATAAATTGATGACGAATATATGCAATATATTTCATCATATATACTTGAAATGTTTGCTTGATAAATTTCTTTCATTATGATAAGATATCTAGAGCTTAACTTATTATTTTATAATTAATATCTTGTCATAGAATGATGCATTGCTATCTTTGTCATCTTTCATATTTGAAATATCATATTTGAAAATGGATGTCATGCCTTGATATTATTTTGAGAAATACTTGGCATCATATTTTGAGAATGTTAGATCATGATAGGAATCATGATATGCATGTTGATAAGTTTAATGAACTTATCTTATCAGTTTGTTTCTTGAATTCAAATGCCTTAAATTCAAGAATGTCTTTTCTCAAGTATGGCATATAGATAGGGGGAGTTAAGATTAACTCCATCATCAATTGATTGTCATCATCAAAAAAGAAGAGATTGTTGAATCTCGGGATTTGATGATGAAGTCAATTATAAATTGTTTAATCTAATCCATATGTTGAGAAAAGTGTGCAGGATTAACTACGTTGTTGTGCCGGAGTTAAGATCGAGATCTCATTAGGAGTTTGAGAGTTCATTGGAAGTCTGGACGTTCGTTGGAAGTTTTGTCAGAACCAACCGAGAAGTCTAGGAGCTTGCCAAAGAAGCTCGTCAGAACTCGCCAAGAAGATCGTCGTGAAGTCCAGGAGCTTGCTGGGAGTCCGCTGGAACATTACCGAGAGTTCGTCGGATGTTCGCCGGAAGTACACCGGAAGCTCGCCGGAAGAGCAATTGACACACCGGAACAAGAAGTACTGTGATTATGTCTTATTTATCATAGGTAGAGTGTAAATTAAGTTGGTATTGGGAGGTAATCCCACTAACTTAATTAGGGGCCAATTGGGCCCTTAACTGGGCTTAATTGGGCCGAATTGAGCAGCCAATTCAACTCTTGAAAACATGGCCGGCGGTGGCACTGTCTAGAAAGCAGTACTCTAGGAATTCTGGGCGGTGGTACCGCTGATAGTGAATGCTGCCAATGGCAGTACCACCCCTGTCAGGTGGTGGTACCGCCTAGTGTCAGATCAACGATGGTAGTACTACCCAATAACGACGGTGGTACCGCCAGTACCTCAAAATTCGTGGATGTATCACTTTTTGGCTCCAATTTTGAAGCCATTGGGGTCTATAAAAACCTCACCCTTTTCTACGTGAAAGAGCACGAAAGTATTGGCTTAATCTTGAATTCCTGAGTCTTAAAAGTGTTGTAAAAGTTAGAAAGAGTTCTCCTCCATCTCTTAGCCTTGTAACTATCTACGAAAGATGAGTGAGACTTGTAAGGGTTATCTCCTAAACCCGACAAGAGGAGAAATATGTGTAAAAGGTGGTTAGCCTTCGCCTATTGAAGGATGGCTTTTAGTGGACGCTGGTGACCTCGTCGGAGGAGAAATCTGAAAGTGCATGTAGGTCACATTGACCGAACCACTCTAAATTCTGGTTTGCTTTTCATTTGTACAATTTACATTATTGTAAATTTCCTTTATTTTCTCTTGCACTTTTACAAAAGCTTTCAAGTTCAACTTATCTCTGAAATGAATTGAATCGAAACCATTTTCATCGGAATCGGTTTTAATTGAAATGAACATTTTTTTGAAATCGAAAAAGTTTTCCACTACACTAATTCACCCCCACTCTTAGTGTCGATCTTGAATCTAACACATTATCGAAAGATCGTCGAAAGTTTACCGGTAGAACAATTGACATACCGGATCAAGATCATTTTGTTAATGTCTTAAATTATCGTAGTTAGAAGAGGAGAGGTGTGGGGCGTTCGAAGAGGAGAAGAAGAAGAGGAAGCAGGAGAAGAGGTTGTGATACCTCTGTTTCCTGCAGAGGAAATAGAGGAGAGGGTGTGTGTGACGCCGGGGAGGAGGAGGGAAGAAGAAGAAGGAGAGAAGGGAAAGGAGGAGCTGCAGCTGCGACGGTGGCAGCTGCAGCTGGAAGAGAAGGTGAGGAAGAAGAGAAGAAGAAGAAAGGAAGGAGAAGGAAGAGGAGAAGGGAAAGAAGCAACTGCGGTTGCAGCTGTGGCAGGGAAAGAGGAAGAGGAAGGAAGAAGGGAAGGAGAGGAAGAAGAGAAGGGGAAGAAGGGGCTGTGGCTGCGGCGATGGCAGCTGCAGTTGGAAGAGAAGAAGGAGAGAAAGATAAGCAGGGGAGGAAGAAGAGGCTGCGGTCATGGCTGCGACTGCAACTGCGGCAATTGTAGCTAGGAAAGAAAAGAAAGGAAAGGGGCAAAAAAGGGGCTGCGGATGGGATTGCGGCTGCGGCGGCAGCGACTACGTATGCAGCAGTTGTGTCTGCGAAAGAAGGGGAGGAAGAAGGCAGTGCGGTGGAAAGGGCTACGACTGTGGCAGCAGCAGCGGTGGTGGCTGTGGCAGTTGCATTTGGGAAAGAAAACGAAGGAATGAGAGTAAGAGAGAGCAGGTGATTATGCCTCTATATTCTGCATGAGCTGTAGTTGTGGAGGAAAAAGAGAAGACATGTAGAAAACGAAATAGGGAGAGGACACGGAGGAAAAGTAGAAGGATTTGGGCTGACACCTTCTTTAGTTCTTCGGATCAAAATCTTTGAAAGGCAAGTGTTCTGATCCTTCCTATTGTAAGCTTTCTAATCTTTTCTATTGCAAGTGTTTCAATCATTTCTATTGCAAGTGTTTCAATCCTTTCTATTGCAAGTGTTTCGATCCTTTCTATTGCAAATATTTCGATCCTTCTATTGCAAGTTTCCCGATCGTTTCTCCAGTAATTGTTCTAATTTTTCTTATTGCAAGTATTATGATCTTCCTCATGCAAGTGTTCTTATCTTTCCTATTGCATTTCCTTTTGCAAGTGTTTCGATCCTTCCTATTGCAAGCTCTCTAATCTTTCCTATTGCAAGTGTCCTGATCTTTCCTTACTATAATTTTATCTCTACATTTGCTTTGAATATGAGGAACTTTGAATTGTTCTAGCCTTGCATTTGATATATCTCCTGTTTAGACATAACGATTCGAATCTGTGCAACTTCTGAGATTCTGACCTTTCTATTTTGTTATGATTATAACTTCATGTATTGACTTCTAATTTAGATAAAACTTATTTGATCATAATATAGACTCATAAACCTTTCTTTTGATAGCTTATTTTAGGAATTCGGAGTAAGTTTGCCTACCCAATTTTCTATTGAAACCGACCCTGTGAATTCTATAAAATTGAGATTTGTTCTTTGATCTTGGGTTACTAAATCTATTGTAACTCTTTGTTGGAAACTTTGATTCATACGAGACTTATTTTATCTAAAAATAGATTGAAATATCTTTCCACAATAGCTTTCTTGAGTATATTGGAGCACGATTGATAGTTTGAATCATTTATTCAATGTGCCTTTTGAATTCTGTCAAAAATCGAGCTTTGGTCGATTTCGCATATTCTGGTTTCATTCCTTTGGAAATTGATATCCTTTAGCTTTCTTATTCAATTGAGCTTTATATTACTGCTTTGAATTCTTATATGCTCTTGTCCTTAAAATTATTTACATTCTTGAAAACTATTGTGTAACGTTTATGCTATATCGTATTGACTCATATAGGCACATGTATATCCCATTGTTCCGTATTTGCTTTCGATATGTGGCTATTCCAGTTTCATTCCTTTGGACATTGAATTCATCTAACCTTCTTATTTGAATTGAGTTATATGTGATTGCTTGGAATCCTTGAATGCTCTTGCTTTCATTTCCTTTCAAATCTGAATATAATTGTGAAAGATTATTGCTTACTTCGTATTGACTCGTAAAGGCACATGTACGTTTTATTGTTCTGCGTGTGCTTCCGATATGTGCTATTCATTGTTCATACTATCCTTTTGTACTCTGGTGTTTGTGAGATATTGTGAACCTTTGCCAGAAATGATGAAGGGTGTTATGCATAGAGCCTGTGATGCTCTGCCGGCCCTTATGACTTCACTCAGACGTGGGTGGATGGAGCTCCCAGACGTGGGAGACTTATGTTTGGTGGTCATTCAGAAATGGATGTACCATATTATGTTATAGTCCCACTTCACCTTCTGTATGTTTGATATGGTATCCAGAGCTTTGGTTATGTGTTTCTATACATGCTTTGGATAAGAATGAAATGAATACAATGTCAATTCGACGTTTGAGCTTCTGTTTCGTATTCGTTCTTTGAAATGCTCCGAAATGGTCCATACGCCATTGATATGTTCTGAAATGTTTCATTTATCATTGGTATGCTTCGAAACATTTCATACGCCTTTGATATGCTCTGAAATATTTCATTTGCTATTGTTATGCTTCGAAATATTCCATATGTAGTTGATATGCTTCGGAATATTTCATACGCTATTGATATGCTCCAATTACTCTATGCTCCATCTGTTATGAACCAAATAGGTTTTGAATGACATGACACATATGATTTTGTATCTAATGAGATGGTATCCTTGAGAATTCTTGTATTTTGCCTTGCATTATGATATCTTACTTGTTTGAAACCGTTCCTTTGTTCTGAATATACTTTGTCACTTGCTGAGCTGTTTTTAGCTCACTCTGTTGTTATATAAATCTTTCAGGTCAAGTTGTCACTCTTTGAGATGTTTTGAATTGGGCTGAGGCAGTGGAAAGCTATTCAGAATTATGGGCAAGTCTTGTTGGTTATTATGTTATTGTTGTATAAGCATATTTTGTATGTAATGAAATGTTGTCGATGAATCGAAATGGATATACTGTGTAAAAGTGTTAGAAGATCTCTCTTATTTGGAATTTCAGAATGTTAAGTCTAATTTATGATGATATGAACTTATGGTGAATAGTTGGAGTTCTGATTATATAATTTATTTAGCTTGTGGATTTATAAATGTTGTTCATGTTTGTCAAGTTGGCTTGGGTTGCCATAAATGTAAATTATCGAGTGATGTGATATATGATTATAAACTGCATAGGTTTTATAGATATGAATTTGATAGAATGTTTTTCAGTGTCCTCAAATGTGTGTTTGGATCCTAGATGGATTTGTGTTGAAAATTTTTTAAATATCATGGATATTTTGACGGGCGTGACAGAGGTGGTATCAGGAGATAATCCCACTAACTCAATTAGGGGTCAATTGGGCCCTTAACAGGGCTGAATTGGGCCGGTTGAATAACCCATTCAGCACCTGAAGTCACGGTCAGCGGTGGCACCGCTAGAGCTAGTGGTGGCACTGCTTGGTGACTCGGTCGCCCAAGTGGACTAGGCAGTGGTACCACTGGTAGTAAATGCTGCGAGGCGGTGGTACTGCCCCTATCAGGCAGTAGTACTGCCAGAGCTCGATCTCTGAGCTCTATCAAGCGATCGTACTGCCCAGTGTCAGTCTATAGGTAGTAGTATCACCCAATAATGATAGTGGTACCGCCAGTACCCGAAATCTGGGTATGTGATACTTTTTGGCTCCAATTCTGAAGCCATTGGGGCCGGCTAAATACCCCACTCTTTTCTGCATGAAAGGGCACGAAAGTATAAATAAAATCTTGAGTTATTGGGGTGTTAAAAGTGTTGTAAAAGTGCAAGAGTCCTCCTCCCTTTCTAAGTGTTGAGATCATTCAAGAGGTGTGAGGCTTGTAAGGGTTATCTTCTAAACCCGTGAAACGAAAAAAGTGTTGTAAAGAGGTGGTTGGTCTTCGCCTATTGAAGGAAGACTATTAGTGGATGCCGGTGACCTCAACGGAGTAGGAATCGGAAGTAAACGTAGGTCACAACGACCGAACCACTATAAATTCCAATGTACTCATTTTTATTCTGTGTTTCATTACTATCATTACGTTCTTAGTTAACTGCTAGTTCTTTCATTCTAAAGTCAAGCACTTTCCAAAATCAATTTTCTACGAACGAAATATTTTACAAACCGATGATTTTCTCTACTGCACTAATTCACCCCCCCCTCTTAGTACCGCTCTTGATCCTAACAAAAAGAAGGAATCATGGTAAATGATCTTAATTCAAAAAGAAAACTTAAGTCATAAAAATTGAGATATTAAGATAAAGATCCATAAAAAATATATAAGAAGAATTCATGTGTTTGGAGGATTTAGCATGCCTAATTCTCTTTTAATAAAATCAAATTATTCCTTATTCAATGGTTTAGTAAAAAATATGCTAATTGATGTTCTGTGTCAATAAAATCTAAAGATATATCATGATCCCTAATAAAATGATGTCTAATATCAATATGTTTAGTTCTAAAATGTTGAATGGGATTCTTTGTTACATAAATTGCATTAGTATTATCACATTTTATAGGGATGTTTTCAAGTAAAGTCTATAGTCTTCTAAAAATATTATTTATCTAAATTACTCATGCACAACATGCACCTACTACTACATATTCAAACTCGGATATAGATAATGCAACAAAATTTTATTTCTTGCAAGACCAAGAAAGAAGTGCATGACCTAGGAGTTGATATGTTCTAGAAGTATTTTTTCTATCTATTCTACATCCAACAAAATCAAAATCAACATAAGCAATCAAATCAAAATTTTTAGATTTTGGACACCATAATCCTATATTAAGAGTTCCTTTTAAGTATCTAAAAATCCTTTTAACTACTTTATAATGAGATTATTTAGGATTGGATAGAAACCTCATACAAACACCAATACTAAACATTATATCAGGTCTAGTTGTGGTAAGATATAACAAGCTAACTATCATACCTCTATAAGTCTTTTGGTCAAAGGATTCTCCTTCATTATCTATATCTAATTTTGTAGAAGTGCTTATTAGTGTTTTAATGTTTTTAGCACTATCTATATGAAATCATTTTAATAGATCCATACATCCTTAGTTTGACTAACAAAAGTTATATCACTTAGTTGCTTAATTTGCAATCCTAAGAAAAAAAAGTCAATTCACTCATTAAACTCATTTTGAATTCTTGGCTCATACTTTTGGCAAAAAATTCATATAAAGATTCATTTGTAGAATAAAAAAAAATATCATCAATATAAATTTAAATAATAAAAAATTATTTTTAAAATATTTAATAAATAATATGGTATCGACCTTGCTTTTTAAAAAATTATTCTTAATAAGAAATGAGCTAAGTCTCTCATGTCAAGCCCTTAGGGATTGGTTCAACCCATAAAGAGCCTTAGATAACTTAAAAACATGATTTGAAAAAAGAACATTCTCAAATCCAGGTGGTTGCTCAACATAAACTTATTTAGAAATAAAGCTATTAAGAAAAGTACTTTTGATATCCATTTGAAATAACTTTAAATTATTACAACATGCATAAGCAAGGAATATCCTTATGGCTTTAAGTCTTGTCAGAGGAGCAAAGGTTTCTTCATAGTCGATACCTTCTTCTTGTTTGAAACCTTTGACCATTAATCTAGTCTTGTTTTGAACCACGATACCAAGTTCATCTTACTTATTTCTAAAGACTCATTTAGTATCAATTACAAGATGATCACTAAGTCTAGGAACAAGCATCCACACCTTATTTCTCTCAAATTAATTTAATTATTTATGCATTACAAAGACCCATGAGTCTTCTTTTAGAGCATCGTCAATACATTTAGGTTCAATTTGAGATAAAAAGGCAGCATTCGCATAAAATTTTTTAAATAAAGAACGAGTTTGAATACCTTTTAATATATCTCCAATGATTAGCTCCTTAGGATGTGCATCTACATACTTTCATTCTTTGGATAAGGATTCTTCGAAAGTATATGCATCGAAGTTGCTTTGGAGAGGAGAATTCTCATTCAAACTCAAAGTATCAAAATCAAAATCATCGTCAAAATTATTTTTCTTAAATTCAAGAGACTCATTATAAATAATATGGATAGA
The DNA here is from genome assembly GCF_036884655.1 of Musa acuminata AAA Group. Lineage (NCBI taxonomy): Eukaryota > Viridiplantae > Streptophyta > Magnoliopsida > Zingiberales > Musaceae > Musa > Musa acuminata. The sequence goes on along the minus strand of NC_088346.1, from coordinate 35,260,826 downwards.
TTTCTCAATAATTAAAAATTTTTTATTGAAAACTTGATAAGCTTTAAAAATATAGGAATATCCAAGAAAAATGCCTTCATCGAATTTTTTATCAAATTTTCCTAAGGCATACTTTTTATTTACAATAAAACATTTACAACCAAAGACTTTAAAATATGAAATGTTAGGTTTTTTATTATTCCACAATTCATAAGGAGTTTTAGATAGTAGTTAGTATTATGAGAACCATGTTCATGACATCGCATGTCGTGTTAACAACATCTGCCCAAAAATATTCGGGTAGGTTATGCTCATTAAGCATGGTTCTTACCATCTCTTATAAACTATTATTTATTTTCTCTTAATAACTTTATTTTATTGTGGATTTTTTGGAGGAGAGAAATTATGGTCATACCCATTTGAATCACAAAAATTTTAAAAATTATGGTTTCTAAATTCCACCACCTTGATCACTACGAATAGAGAAAATTATAAAACCCTTTTCATTTCGAATTTATTTGTAAAACTTTGAAAAATATTTAAAGCAATCACTTTTATGTACTAAGAAGTATGTCAAAGTATATCTACTATAATCTTTAATAATTACAAAAGTATATTTACTACCTTCTAGACTTGTGGTATCAATTGGTCCAAATAAATCCATATAAATTAATTGTAGTGGTCTAGAGATATTTACTTAATTTTTAGATTTAAAGCTACTCTTTATTTGTTTACCTAGTTGGCATACATCACACACTTTATCTTTGATAAATTTAATTCTAGGCATATGTCTTATAAGTTCTTTAGTTGTAATTTATGAAATTAATTTTATACTTGGATAACCTAATGTCCTAAGCCAAAGCCATGCATTATCATTTAAAATCGAAAAATAAGTTTCATCACAAAAATCATCAAGATCAATAGTATACACATTATTAGTCCTTAAGGCAATCATAGATTTATTTTTGTGTAGTATCTCTATAATGCAAGCATTAGTTTCAAATTTAATGTTATATCTTTTATCATATAATTGACTAATGCTTTGTAAGTTATGTTTTAAACTATTTACTAATAGAATATCTTCAATGAAGAGGTTTGATTTGTTACATATATTTCCTTTGCCAATAATTTTTCCTTTGTTATTGTCTCCGAATATGACATATCCTTCATCTTAGCTAGCGAGCTTAGAGAAATATATTGAATCTCCGGTCATATGCCTTGAGCATCCATTATCGAGATACCATCTCTTGCTCCTATATTTCAATTGTAGACATATATCTATAAGAAAGAGATGATTGTTTTAGGTGTCCATTTAACTTTTGGTCCCTTATGATTAGATCTACTTATCTTGACTATTGACATTAAGTTATTTATGGTTTCTTTAGGAACCCAAACTAATTTATTTGAGCTATATTTTTTATATAAACATTTATAAGCATAATGACTATATCTACCATAAAAATTATATTTAACTTTAGGGAAAATATGTAACGTGGATCCTTTAACAAACATAGTTAGTTTTTGTTGAGTGTTACTACATACAAAGCTGATTCTTTCTTTTTTATGTACATAACCTTTGTTAATAAGAATCATGTTTAATGATTTATTTTTAATTTTCTTTTTTTAATATTTGTTGTAATAACATATTTTTCTTTTTGATTAAATCTAACTCTTCACATTTAGTACAAAAAGTTAACATGCAATTGTCATACTCATTTTTTTTAAATTTATTAGTAAGAGAAGCATAATCCTTTTTTAGTAATTTATATTTATTACCAACTAATTTAAATTTATTATATAAATTATGAAATATATTAAGTAATTCATTATAAGATAAAGGGGTTTCAGTTGAGTCATATATCTCATTATTAAAAGCTATCAAAGTATAGTTCGCCACCTCATTTTCATCAGTTTGCTCTTTATCTTCTGATGCACTTGATTCATCACAAGTCGCCTTAAGTGTTTTCTTCTTTTTTTGTGCTAGCATCTTCTTCTTCAGTTATGGACATTCACATTTGAAGTGCTCTGACTTATTGTATTCATAGCAAATGATTGTGTCCTTTTTTAATTTATTTTTATTCTTAGAGTCTTATTTTATAATATTTATTTTATTTCTTTTTATGAATTTTTTTAATTTTTTTTAGGAGTGCCAAGTCATCGTCATCACTTGAGCTTTTGCTCGAGTGGTCTTCTTTGGTTTCAAGTATCATATCTTTCTTGTTCTTTGAAAGATTATTCTCATATTCATCATATGCCTTGTAAGTCATTTTATAGGTTATTAATAATCCAATGAGTTCTTCAATAGAAAAATTGTAACAAGTCCTTTGCTTCTTATATTATAATTACCTTTGGATCCCAACTTTTTGAAAGAGATCTTAGAATTTTGCTAATAATTTCAAGATTAGTAAAACGTTTACTAAGTGCTTTCAAACAATTGACAACATCCATAAAACGGGTGTACATGCCATCAATGATTTCACTTGGCTTCATTCTAAACAATTCAGGACTATGTATAAAAAAATTTATCTTAGATTCTATTACTCTACTTGTGTTTTTATGAGTAACTTAAAATGTGTACCAAATATTGTGGATAATTTCATATATAGAAACATGATTAAACTCATTTTTATTTAAAACATAAAATAAAGCATTCATTTCTTTAGCCTTTAAAGAAAATAATTTTCTTCTCTAGATCATTCCATTCATTCATAGGTCTGAACGATTTCTGAAAATCACATTCAACGGCATTCCATAAATCAAAGTCTATAGAAATAAAAAAAAATTCGCATTTGTGTTTTCCAATACGTGTAGCTCATCCCATTGAACATGGGAGGACGAGTGATGAGTGACCCTCTTGATTGCTGAAAAAAGTCATATAATATCTCTTGGATATTAAATCAATTAAGAGAACTAGACTCTAATACCAACTGTTAGGATCATAAAGGCACTAAGAAGAATAAGTGAATTAGTAAAACAATTACCAAGTGCTTTCAAATAATTAACAACATCCGTAAAATGGGTATACATGTCATCAATGGTTTCACTTGGCTTCATTCTAAACAATTCAGGACTATGTACCAAAAGATTTATCTTAGATTCTTTTACTCTACTTGTGTCTTCATGAGTAATTAAAGTGTGTGCTAAATATCGTGTGTAATTTCACATATAGAAACATGATTAAACTCATTTTTATTTAAAACATAAAATAAAGCATTCATTGCTTTAGCATTTAAAGAAAATATTTTTCTTCTCTAGATCATTCCATTCATTCATAGGTCTAGAGGATTTCTGAAAATCACATTCAACGATATTCCATAAATCAAAGTCCATAGAAATAAAAAAAATTCATATTTATGTTTTATAATACATGTAGCACATCCCATTGAATATAGGAGGATGAGTGATGAGCGACCCTCTTGATTGCTGAAAAAAGTTATTTAATATCTCTTGGATATGAAACCAATTGAGAGAACTAAACTCTAATACCAATTGTTTGGATCCTAAAGGTACTAAGAGGAATAGGTGAATTAGTGCCTTCAAAAAGTTGAAACAACTCTAAAATTCATTCAATCAAACCAGTGTTTACGTCTAAATGCTGATTCGTAAATCACTTTGATTAGGCGAGATGCAGCTTAGGCAAGGATATAAAGGCAATTTGCAGTTAAGATAGAAATCAAAACGTAAACGCAAATTGAAATATGATGATCGTACAAAAAAATAGATTTACGTCTAAACGCTGATTCGGAAAGTGCAAAGCTTGAAACCCGATCGTATATGCGCAGAAAGCAGTAAGCTTTAGAGGAGGTTTGTAGTAAAGATAAAATGCTCAAAGTAAATGCAAACCGAGATTTAGAGTGGTTCGGTCAATCTTGACCTACTCCACTTTTGGCTTCCTCCACCGACGAGGTCACCGACGTCAACTAGAGGCCTTCCTTCAATAGGCGAAGGCCAACCACCCTTTTACAGTTTCACTCCTTTTGACGGGCTTAGGAGACAACCCTTACAGAATTTTCTCTCCTCTCTTTACAACTCAGAACTTGGAAGAATAGAGGGAGAAGAACTTTTGGCCTTTACAACAATTTTGAGCTCTAAGAATCACAGAAAAAGATCAAGATTTCGGTGTAAGTTCTGTTCTTTCAGTGCTGAATGGGTGGGGTATTTATAGGCCCCAACCCAGTTCAAATTTGGAGCTCAAAACTGTCAATTCCCGGAATTCCGGGATCAGGCGGTTGCACCTCCTGACTGGAGCGGTTGCACCGCTTGGCAGAGCTCGAAAACTGAGCCTCTAGGTGGTGCTACCTCTTGTCAGGGGCGGTTGCACCTCCTGACAGAGCTCGAAGACCGAGATCAGGCGGTTGCACCTCCTGACTGAGGCGGTTGCACCTCCTGACTGAGGCGGTTGCACCGCTTGGCAGAGCTCGAAGATTGAGCTCAGGCGGTGCCACCTCCTGTCAAGGGAGGTTGCACCGCCCAGTCTCGCTCGGAGATTGAGCCCCAAGCAGTGCCACCACCTGGCTGGAGCGGTTGCACCTCCCAGTCTTGCTCGGAGACTGAGCCCAGGCGGTGCAACCTCCTGCCTTGGGCAGTTCAACCGCTTGGCAGAAATCAAGGTCCGAATGGGTTGATCCATTCGGCCCAATTTGGGTTTTTCAGGGGCCCAATTGCCCCAAGATTAAGTTAATGGGATCACCTCCCATTTCCAACTTAATCAATGTGCTAACTACGATTTTTCTAAGACATTTACTGCAACTTGCTCCGGTGCGTCAATCGCTTATTCCGGCGAGCTTCCGGCGAACTTCCGTCGATCATCCGATGAACCCTCGGTGATGCTCCTGTGGACTTCCGGCAAACTCCTGGACTTGCGACGATTCACTTGGCGAGTTCCGACGATCTTCTTTGGCAAGCTTATGGACTTCTCGGATTTGTTCCCGTAGAAATTCCGACGACTGTCCGAACTTCCGTCGAACTCTCGAACTCCCAACGTTGTCATTGTCTTGACTCCAGCACAACTCCTGCTGCATGTCTCACTTTCATCGTAGTTAATCCTGCACATTTATCTCAACATATAGATTAGATAACAAATGACAATTGACTTCATCATCAAAATTCGAGATTCAACACTTTTAAGCCTATCTTATCAAAGAAGCTACTAATTTTGAAAATCTTTCAATAAATCTTTTATAATAACCTGCCAATTTGATAAAGCTCCTGATTTCTAAACCATTAATGGGTTCCTTCTAATTTAACAAAACTTTAATCTTTTAAGGATCAGCTAGAAGTTACATTTTCTCAACTTGACATATAATCTCTCTTGCCTCGTAACCTTGATTGCTATCTTATGATCCTGATCATGCTCCACCCTAGTCTTAGAGTAAATCAGAATATCATTAATAAATATAATCATAATTTTATCTAAGGGTGAAATATTCTATTCATAAGATTTATGAAGGCAACTAATACATATGTTATCCCAAACTACATTATGAGAAACTCATAATGGCCATATCTCATCTGAAAGATAATCTTCTATATATCTTTTTTTGTTATCTTTAATTAATGATATCTAGATAAATCAATATTTGAATATACTTAAATATCATAAAATATTCTATTCATAAGATTCATAAAAGCAACAAGTGCATTTATCAACCCAAACAACATTATGAGAAACTCATAATTGTCATATCTCATCCTAAAGACAGTCTTCAATATATCTTCTTATTTTATTCTTAATTGATGATATTTATATATTAAATCAATCTTTGAATACACCTAAGTATCCTAAAGCGTCAAGCAAATCATCTATCTATAGAATGAGTTATTTATTCTTGATAGTGAATTGGTTGAGTTAGCGATGCATAGTCTTGTTAACCCATCCTTATTCTTTACAAATTGAATAGGGGCATCTCACAAAGATATGTCAAATAAAACCTATAATATCCTAATTTTAATTAGGGATAAATTAATAATTTTATTTTATGTATAAACTAAGGGCTAAAGTTTAATCTTCTCACCCTCTATTTATAATCGTCATTCAAGAAAGGAGGAGAGGAGCCACTGGGATGATTAATAAAGATCAATGTAGGGATCCTCCTCTTGTCATTTTATTCTTGGTTCTCTTATCGAATCATAATTCATATTTTTTGATCATTTATCTTAATCTTAAGCTCGATATGAAATATAATAAATCAAATTATTATAGACAAAATAAATTGTGTAAAATTGAAGTCTTTGGTATATGTGAGCTGTGTTGACAAGTTTCTTCTTTTTTTGTTGATTTTGAAATTTATTAGGACTTGGATTAGTTGCTACCCGAGGGTTCTTGATATCAGAGGTGGGATCATTTATGGGCATTCTTCTCTTGGAGGTGCACCATAGATGTTTTTGATATCTTTTTGTCCAAGATCCTGCTTTCCTTACGCTCTAGTTTGTCAAGTTGTCAAGTTCTTTGTCTCTTGCTCTGTTGCCTATTCATGGCTTAAGTGTCGACTCGATAGAGAACAAGAGAGGCAGCGGGCTTAGATTTCTCACAGCTATGTCGTAGATGTCCAGTTGAGACCTTGTCTAGTTATGGTATATCTGTCGATTGTACCTTGCTCTCAGGGTCTGATTCTTGATGCTAAAGAATGAAAGTATTATGAATAGATTCTTAGTGTTTATAAAGACTCCGTGTATATTAAAATATTCCCTAACCCAACTTTGTCAAATATCTTCTGTCCACCAGTCCTATCGTCTTTAGAAATCATATGTTAAAAAAAAGATGTATGATCTTGCCAGGATAGAATTCTGATATCTGGGCAAAGAATTAGCTACTGAGAAGCATTAAAAAAAGAAGAATTAACCAAATCATGCATAAAACCCTAAAATTTGGAATTCATATGATCATTTGAAGCTGTTTTGTGATTCAAACCATGATGCCCGTGTTGGTGCCAACTTTCATATTTTGTTAGAGGTAGTGTTCATCATTTTTTTACAATAGTCTAAAAATCTTGATTTGGAATTAAATCTAAGACTGTTCTGAGATAGCTTCGGGAGTGATTTCTAGCCTTATGCATGTCATTAATTCCTGTTGACCGTGACTCAACATCATCAGACGATACTTCAAAATGTTCTATATCAGCAAATTAACTGAGTGAAGTGGTCTCTGTATAACTGCCACAAAAGCAGCCATTTGTCTGTCAAATTTTAGTCTAAATCAAGACTCAAAGATTGATTGAGTCAGCAATAGAAAGGAGATGGAATGGCTACTATGAAAACTATAACATGCATAACCTTCTTTGCAACCAATGCATTTTGTGAAGTTCTAGCAATCGTAAATGGTTCATTGTGAGATAATTTGAACTGTTAAAGGCTTTCGTTAGCTTGGTTAGTTATATTCGTCCATGTAAGTTACTCTTGGATGCTTAGGTTATTTTGAAGTAGCAAAGACAATATAAAGAAACGAGATCTTGATTTATAGTTCGGGAACCTTTCCTAGAATTTCTATAATTCGAGGTTCATCTATGTACATCTTGTTAAACAATCAGTAGACATTTCTTTTATCAGCAATTATAACATTAGTTATTCTATGTATGGTACATGAGTTACCATTTAAACATAGGCTGTTAAGATTATATTCATTCAATCATTACTCCCATCTAACAGAACTGTAACTGTTGAACGTACATATTTACGTATGTTAACCTCTCCAGGACTGATCAGCCTGATAGTTCAAGCTTCAAGCCGGTGAGATCCTATGAAGCGTTATCATTTAAAAGTATCGGAGCATCATAGTTGCAAACAATTATTTTTCTCTTAAGCAAATAAATGGTTACTCCTGCAATTCTACCACCACCACTCTTTGGTTGCTGCCGAGATTGCTCTAATTCTATCATACCTTTAAACGTTAGGATTTTGATGGGGTCATAGTTATGGAGAGTTCAAACAAGAACTAACATGTTAGTTTATGCTTGAAATATTAGTTTTATTTTGTAAAATAAGGAATGTTCATATTTCATGTGTTATAGCATTTACTGTGGTTAATTATTAATTTAATATCATGTAGAAACAACGTAAGTTATAAAGCAATTTCTGGAGACTACATGATGTTGTCATTCTATTATTATTTTTTTTACTAGGCATACATCTAATGTGTTATTTGACTACGGTGAATGTTTATATGACTCGTGTTACAATATTTAATATAGTCAAATTGTTAATTATTTAGTTTTATGTCATGTATCAAAATTCATGAACCAATTTTCTTAAAATGTATAATAGTGTACTGTGACATGAGATATGTGTGATCGAGCATTATATATTTATTATATAATTTTAATTTCAAGTTAAGTTCTTGATAATTCTCTTCCTATAGGCTTATATCCATTTGTGGAGTTCAATGATGATAAACCTTGGAACTGAGGGGACGTATTTAAGTTTACCAAGACGAAGACTATGAGATAGTATATTTTATTCGATAGTATACTAAGTAAGAGAATTAGATAAATTATTTTTGTTAAAGTGGATTGAGTTTCATAAATATTAAGTAAATAATGATAACGCACTATCGTTATGTGAGAAATGTATCCGTCGATGATAAACCCGAGATCATACATATGGGATGATGTTTAAATTTACCGGTTTATAGGATGGGATTGATTTCCTACTTATTTTCGTAAATATTTGAGTTTCATAATTATTTTTATATGAATAAGAGATTATTATATATATAATATGACTATGTGATGAGAAAAGAAGATGATAAAAGAAAGAAAATAAAGAAAGATATATGACCTGTCATATGTGATATGCATTAAATGTGATGTATTCTTTATTAAAATATTATTATTTTAAAAAATTCAAATATAATGAATGTTTGAATAAGTATGTATGATTGATATATTTTTTTTTTTTGGCATGAGCATAAGATTAATACATGATAAATTTTAAGTCATTTATTATGTGTATACTGTTAGAATCAATACGGCATTAAGAGGGGGAGTGAATTAGTGCAGCGATAAAAATTACGTTGATTTAAACAATTTCATTCAATAAATACGTTTCGACGAATCGTGTATCGCAAAGTAATGAAGGTAATAACTTAGAGAAAATATAAAGTGTAGAGTGTAGCTAAGTAACGAAAGAAGGCAGTAAGGAAAGAACACATCGGATTTATAATGGTTCGATCGTTGTGACCTACATCTGTTAGATTATGTGGCCCTATTTAATTAGGTAAGATATATTATAGATATTATTGGATTCTGATTATGGTTATTGGTCAATAGAAAAGAAGTCCATATTAAAGTAGGATTCTTTAGGAGATAACCTTGATGGAAGGAACTCTCCTAATAACTTATCCTAGACCCTCTACTCTCGCCTATAAATAGACAGGACCTCTAGGGGCTGCTCTCGCCTATAAATAGATAGGACCTTTAGGGGCTAAAGATATCATCAGATATTATCTGTGCGCATTTGATAGATAGGACCTCTAGGGGTCAAGTGCGCATCTGAGTAGTATCTGAGTCAAGTGAGAGATTAAGTTTTCCTCTCAATCTCCCTCTCCCTCTCTCCCTTAATCCCCTAATCCATCAATCTAGGTGGTCCTGTTAATAGATAGGAAGAGAGGAGAAGGATCTAGTTCTTTTGCAGATCCTTACAGATTGATATTTCAGATCCGACGATGGAGCGCTTGTAGATCAGATAAGATTTATTTCTTCTGAACAACAAGAAAGGTATGCATCGTAATATTGTTAGATCCAATTTATTTGATTTCAATCTTGGTATAAAAGTTTTCCGCATTATAGATAGTATGATTATAGATTTTATGCTACCAATTGGTATCAGAGCCAGGTTCTTGAGATCAAATATATTAGATCTATTATTGTTATTTACGATGCTTGAATGATTCGTCGGATATTATTAATCTGCTTTCTTTCTATATGATTTGCTCTATTATTGATTATGAGTAATGTATAATTTTATGTTTGATCGATGAATTTACTGTTTACTATCATCGATGTTATTGAGATGATCATCTCTGTTGATCGTTGTCGACGAAGGGCCGTGTACCACCTCGCAGCCGCGCATCACGGTCGTGCACAGGCAGAGGTTCGCTTGCGAACGGTGGCGGCATCACGGACATCCCGCACCGCATGTGAACGCGGTGATTGCGGAAGGGCGGTGGCCGCAGATGGTGGCAACCGCTGCCAAGCGCCAAGGCAGCGGCCAAGCGCGAGCAGGAACCGCGGCAGCCGAGCGTAGGTAGTGGCAGCGGTCACGCGTGGGCACAGGTAGCACGGCGGCATGGCAACCGCGCACCGGCGGCGGCCGCGCGTGGGTAGGCCATGCACAGGCGGCGGCCACACACGGGCAGGAACCGCCTCAGCGGCCGTTCGTGGGCAGAGGCAGCCCCCCCGCGGTGGCAGCGGCCGCGCGCTAGCAACAGCCGCGACCAGCCGTGCGCGCCGTCCGCAGGCAGGAAAGGCCGCAGTGGCCATGAGCGAGCAGCGGCAGCGTCGCAACGGCCGCGTCGCACATCGCAACGGCCGCGTCGCACATCGCAACGGTCGCGCCGCACGTCGCAACGGCCAAGCCGCACGTCGCAACGGGCGCAGGCAGATTAGGGTTTTTGGCATAATTACGATTTTGACCTCGAGGTTATGGTTTTACAAAATTACAATTGTACCCTTTGCAAATTTCATAATTTCAGTTTATGTTCTGACAACATATTTACCATTTTACCCTCGGGTCTAATTTTGCCAAATTACAGTTCTGCCCTTCGTGAATTTCTTAATTTCAGTTTATATCCTATCATATATTTATAATTTTATTCAAATTGAGAATTTTAAGTTATATTCTCAATTATAAAATTGATAAAATGATTTATTATAATTATGATTGAATTTAATCATGATTATATTTTGGTTATTTGATTGGATTTAATTTTTATTAAAAAACAAAAAATATAAATTATGGTTTACTTTATAGTTTTCTCATATGAATTATTGATTATACATGTGATAAATAAAATCCAATTATTGTTCTTGGATATTTATTTAGTTATTCACATGTATATATATTTAAAATTATGAAATTATGTTTACTTTTCACATGAAGGCAATGAAGATATGATTTATATATTATCATGATTATCATATGAGTTTTCTTGTGTTAATTAAAGTTCAATAATTATTATGATTATTTTATTATTGAACTACTTAGCATTAAAGTTCAATAATTATTATGGTTATTCTATTATTGAACTGCTTAGCATTAATGTTCAATAATTATTATGATTATTCTATTATTGAACTGTTTATCATTAATGTTCAATAATTATTATGGTTATTCTATTATTGAATTGCTTAGCATTAATGTTCAATAATTATTATGGTTATTTTATTATTGAAACTACTTAGCATTAATATTCAATAATTATTATGGTTGTTTTTCTATTATTGAACTGCTTAGCATAAATTAAAGAAATTTGATGAATATTATTTGTAATTCATTTCCTTAAGTTTTATCTGATTTGTAGTTGCCAAAGTGGCCTTGGATGATAAACTTTTGTGATATGAATTACAATAAAGGCCTTATCATTTATAAGATATTTTGGATTGTATTTTATATTTTTGTATTGGTCCTGTAGCCACCAAAGTGACCTGGACTGATAATTTATAAAATACATTATGTATTTAGTCCTAAATGATATTAAATAAAATAATATTCATAATGACAGCATGAATCAGGATAAAGAAATTTAGTGAATATTATTTGTAATTTATCTTTCTAAGTTTTATCTGATCGGTAGCTACCAAAGTAGCGTGGGATGATAGACTTATAGGATATGAATTACAATAAAGTTCATGTCATTCATGGGATATTTTAGACTGTATTTTATATTTTTGTATTGGTCCTGTAGCCACCAAAGTGACTTGGACTAATAATCTATAAAATACATTATGGAATTCATCCTAAATGACATTAAATAAAATAATATTCACGATGGCACATATAATTATGAGATTTAGATAATCCCAAAGGAGAATCTATTTTAAATAATTATGTGATGGGGAAGGATGATACTGTTTTGGATATTCTTGCAGTTTAGGGTTGTATACCCAAAGGTAACAACACTATTCCACAAGAATGGTATCAGTCCTCCATAAGTGATTTTGAGTGAACACTAGATATGTCAATATTTCACCCAAAGGTGAAATATAGATGATATCAATAGTTCATCATATTTTGGAAACTCAAAGCATTAATGTTATATTATTACTGTGGCACTTCCTTTATTGTGTTTATGTAAATGTCCCTATACTTTCTGAAACAAATGGCTTGAGCATATATAAGTTGTATTGAGTGAGTGAGACCTTGATCAGATTAATTGAACAGAACATAACATAATTACTGAAAGTTTTATGAAATAAATAATTGAGGTGACTGATCAAGAAAGTCATGAAATACTTAATTTTATGATACTTAGACTTCAGTACAATTTATAACTTGCGCATAAGAATATCTAAGGATCAATTTAAATTATCTGATAAGTCATTAGTTGAAATCTTAAAATGATAATATTTGAGGAATTTAAGATTATATCCTCAAAATAAATGATAAAAGCTGTAAGCTCAAGACTCATAATATTTTGAGTACTACTCAAAGAGTAGGTAATACTAAAATAAGGATGAAGCGTAATTCCACCTGAGTTTATAATTATTATATAAACTCATAAAAGAATATCTTCACAATGAAGTGTTACTTTTTTAGCAAATAAAATTATGTGAAGAAGAAATATACTATAAGATTTGATTTGAAATGAAAAAAAAAAAGGTATAATTATAACCTTTGTATTGTTCAAATCAAATATTACGGATATTATTGATGGATTAATTTGATGCTTCATCATATGTTACCTATAATAGATATTGGGATAAAACCAAAAGAGAATGAAATATTTATCAATGTAGGGAATCATCTTAAGTGAAAACGATATTAGTTTGTATTTGTCGCTTATATCTAAAGATGATTCAATTTGATAAATCTTGAGAATCCATGTTATGTTCTTATAATTCTGGGAATTTAAGTTCTTTACCTAGAATTGTTATAATATTATTTCTCTTTTGGTGGTTGTAAACTTACTGTGATTCAATAAAATTAACCTTTGAATTCTGTATAATAGTCTATGTAGAATCAATATGAATCATAAGTTTACAATGATCATATAATTAAATATTGAAGTAAAATTTAGTTTTATAAACTCCTAGAGGTTATGTTTATGCTTTTGTCTCATTAAAGAGAGACATTTTATCATCATATAAATTATCTGTTGAGATATGATTATATATATCTAATTCATGTAAAGTCTATAATCATTTACACTCTTGAAGTGTATATAAATGAAATTGATAGACAATTAGATAGAAAGGTCAATATCATCATATCTGAAAAAGGTGATAAATTTTATGGTATTTATGATGAACCTAATTATAATTATTTTTCTAGATTTAAAAAAAAAAAAAGGTATATGATTTACCAGATGTGTTACAACAGAATATGATTGCTGAAAGATGTCATCGTACCTTATTGATATGGTTAGGAGCATGATAGATTATTTTTTTGTACTCATATCAATGTGAGAGGAAGCTCAAGGACAACTATGTATATCTTGAATGGTGTACCTAGTAAGTAAATTACATAGACTTCTTTTAAGTTATGAAATGATAGGAAACATGACTTAAGATATTTACATATTTGAGATTGTCCTATGGAGATAAGGATCTTCAACTCACATAAAAGAAAATTAGATTTAATAATTATTTTTGAATATTTTATTATCTATTCAGAAAAGTTTAAAAGGGGTACATATTTTATTGCTCTAATCATAGTACGAGGACAATTAAATCTGGTAATATAAGATTCCTATAAAATAGGAAATCAGTGGGAGTGAAAATCTCGAAATTTAATTTTGATATAAAGGAGATACAAGTTAATACTCCTTTATTATTCGAGAGATTGTTGTTACTCAAATCATTAAATGATTTGATAAAAGTGAACAACAAAATAACATTACTAAACTCCCACATTATATTAATATCATTATTAATGGTCTTGTAGAACAACCATAATTGATAACTTTGAGAATATCTCAAAGGGGAAGGAATCATGTCATTTATGGTTATTATGTTGCATATCTACAAGAATTATATTATGATCTAGGAATCAGAATGGATCCTTTATTGTTGTCATGGGTCATGAAAAGTAATGATTCTGAATAGTAATATGATGTAATAAAATAAGAGTTAAAATCAATAACCAGAATGGTGTCTGATAAATTTATTGAATTGTCTAATAATTATAAAAGAGTCTATTATATAAATGTGGCTCAAAAGACAATGTCGATATAATGGTCAGACTTATGGTTAAAAGTTTTACTCATAAGGAATATATCGACCATAACGAGATTTTTTTTTTAATGAACTCGTTAAGAATCATCATGACATTAATGATTCATTATGAGCTTAAGTTATATCATAATGATATGAAAATATTTTTAAAAGATCTAGCTTTATATGGGTTACTCTACATGATTTACTCTAAAAGAAAATGAAAGAAATATAAAGTTTGGTATGCAAATTCAGGAATCCATTTATGACCTTAAACAAGCTCCAAAATAATGATATATAAAGGTTCTTAATATCATTATTTTTATATTTAAGGTAAATACTGTTAATTAGTATTTATATCAGTGGGAGCAAGTTTATTATATTGGTCTTATATATGGATAATATTTTGCCTTACCAATAGAGATATTGATTTATTATACTAAATCAAGAATTTGTCACTAAGAGTTTTAATATGGTTGATATGAATGAGACATCTTATATTATTAACATTGAGTAATTCAATGATAGACCTCAATGATTATGAAGATTGTCTTAGAAAGGATATATCAACCGAGTCTTGAAATGATTTTAATATACAGCTTTGTTCAGTAAATTATAAAAGTAAAATTTTAATCAATAGTAAATGCTTGAAAATGACTTGAAAAGAATCAGATAAATAAGATATTCTTTGTATATGCACAGTTGGAAGTCTATACTCAAGTCTCTGTTAGAAAAGATATCAGTTTTTACAGTTAAAATGTTAGGTATATATTGGAGTTACCCAGAAGTAAAAACATTAAAGGACTACAGAGAAAGTAATAAGATATCCGGAAGGGACAAATGATTATATGCTCACATGTATGAAATTATATCAGTTTAAAATAATGGTATTTTTTTTCAAATGTTGATTATATAAATTACCTCGATAATAGGAAGTCCACCTTATGGTTAATATCTATGTAATTAAAGAGGCAATTTATTATTATTAATAATAGAAGTTGATTTTGTAGCATGCTTTGAGACCACTAATCAAATTTTTGACTGCAAAATTTTTATCTCAGGACTTGGTGTAGTCAAACTCAATTATCAAGTCGTTGAAGATATTTTATGATATTGCAGTAGTTTTCTTCTCTAAGGATGACAAGTACTATTGCATCTATATGCATTATGGTATAAAGTACTTATGGTTAGAGAAGATGAGTCCAGAAACATCTAATGTCAATTAATTACTTGAGTTCCACTGTATTGATTGCTGATCCATTCACTTAGGACTTACAGTCTAAAGTATTTTGAAAGAACATGTTCTTATGATTAGGTTTGTGAGCAACCCATAAAGGATATGGTGATGCATGTTTGAGTGGATACTATAATTGACATTTTTACTTACGTACTTAAAATTATTTGTTTATGCTATCCTGTTCACAATTATGTATGTACATATTATGGTTGAATGTGATGACAGGATTGTCTTGACAAGACAAATTATAGGGGTCATTTTGGACTGCATTAGGAAAGGCTAACAGTATTGTGGTACATAGAAGGAAGTGTGATACTGATGGCATACAACCGCTATGACTCATATTGTTAGTCAGACTTAATGTAGTATTATTATTATTATTGGACTTATTGGCCTATTTTCTAAAATTCACGCGCGTGTATATAGTTTTTCAAAAATTTCAGAATCCAATTGAGTCAAATTATTTTTAAATAAATTTTATTTATTTATTTTTAATTTTTTTTTAAGTCTTTTTGTATCTTACCAATTATTGGGCCAAGTGGGAGAATGTTAGATTATGTGGCCCTATTTAATTAGGTAAGATATATTATAGATATTATTGGATTCTGATTATGGTTATTGGCCAATAGAAAAGAAGTCCATATTAAAGTAGGATTCTTTAGGAGATAACCTTGATGGAAGGAACTCTCCTAATAACTTATCCTAGACCCTCTGCTCTCGCCTATAAATAGACAGGACCTCTAGGGGCTAAAGATATCATCAGATATCATCTGTGCGCATCTGATAGATAGGACCTCTAGGGGTCAAGTGCGCATCTGAGTAGTATCTGAGTCAAGTGAGAGATTAAGTTTTCCTCTCAATCTCCCTCTCCCTTAATCCCTTAATCCATCAATCTAGGTGGTCCTGTGAAAAGATAGGAAGAGAGGAGAAGGATCTAGTTCTTTTGCAGATCCTTGCAGATTGATATTTCAGATCCGACGATGGAGCGCTTGTAGATCAGATAAGATTTATTTCTTCTGAACAACAAGAAAGGTATGCATCGTAATATTGTTAGATCCAATTTATTTGATTTCAATCTTGGTATAAAAGTTTTTCACATTATAGATAGCATGATTACAGATTTTATGCTAACAACATCCACTTATAATTCTTCCTTTGTCGATGTCACTAGCATCCACTAATAGTCTTCCTTCAATAGACGTAGACCAACCACTTTCTTACAAAACTTTCTCCTTTTCACGGGTTTAGAAGATAACTTTTACAAACCTCATATATCTTCTTTAATTATTACAAAGCTAAAGAAAGAGGAGGAGGACTCTTAGCACTTTTACAACACTTTTATACCCCAACACTTAAAGATTTTTTCATACTTTTTGCTCTTTTTGTTTCCCTTTCATGCAGAAAAGAGTGGGGCATTTATAGGCCCCAAAGGTTTTAGAATTAGAGCCAAAAAATATCTAATCCTGAATTTTTGGAGTATTAGCGGTACCACTACTTAACACTCTAACACTAGGCGATACCATCACCCAGTCTGACCCCTAACTGAGTTAATAAGATTGCCTCCCAATCCTAACTCAATCTAAGCTCTAACTATGATAATTAAGGTATTAACTAAGCAATCATTGTTTGGTATGTCAATTGTTCTTCAGGAAAAATCTCGATGAACTTCTGGTGAACTTTCGACATGCTTTTGGTAAACTCCCAACGAACTCTTAGCAAACTCCCGACGAACTCTCGACGAGCTCCCGATGACTTCTCGGTGAGTTCTCGATGAACTCTTGACGAGCTTTCGGCACATCGTCTAAATCTTCATCATATCATCCAGTCTTTGACTCTGGCCCAACATATGCTTTATGCCTTATTCATTATCGTAGTCAATCTTGTAACACATATCTCAACATATGGATTAGATCAATAATTTATCAATTGATTTAATCATCAAAATCTCATATTCAACAAACACTTACGTTATAAGGTCATGTATACATTAGTTTTATTGACATTTATTCAGCATATTGTTATTTTCTTTGAACCCTAGCTTATTCTTTATTAGACTTTTCGTTGAATCTCGGATTTTGATAATAAAATCAATTGATGAGTTTATGATCTAATATGTGTTTTGAGTGATACAAGACTAGCTTCGATCAAGGAGAGGCAAATTGATTAAAGTAGGAAGAATCATATTGGGCCGGAGTGAAACATATCAGAAGATTAGATATCGGGCCGGAGGATCAGTCGACGTGTCAGCTAAAGACTTCATGCCATTAATTCGGGCATCGAGCCTAAAGATCGAAAATTGCACCAAGGAGATTAGAAGTTATGAGAGTTAACATACCGATTAGGCAATATGCCGAAGGAGAGGACGATGCGTCAAAGGATCGGACAAAGCGTCGGAAGAACCAATGACATGCTGGAGAACATATGATTAAGTGTTCTGTAATAATGTGCCTAAATTGAGTTAGTTTAAGTCTAATTGAGTTAGTATTGGAGTACAATAATATCAACTCAATTAGGGGCCAATTAGGCCTAAATTGAGAGTGATTTGGGTTCATTGGGAGACCCATTCAGTGACCCAAATGTTGGCTTAAGTGGTGGCACTGCCAGAACAGGTGGTAAAACTGCTTGTGAGTTAGAAAACTCAAAAAACTCGATCTCCGAGGCTGTCTGGCAGTGGTACCGCCAAACTGGGTGATCGTACCTACTAGTCATATGTGCCCAGCAAGCCAATCACATGAGTGATGGCCCATGAGTGATGCCTTATTGTCAGATAACAATTTCGTAGACCTAGTGGTATATCTGGTCCTTAGACTTGAGACACCAAGGATGTCTTGTATGAGTGCTCTACTCTTTGATACTAGACTTATAGGTTTGGCTGTCCCAGATCTAGTACAGTTGGTCATTGGGAGTGCTAGTCGACCTTACAAGAGCTATTGAGTGTCGATAGAGGATCATCCACTCTCGGCGTCATGAGAGAAATATCTCATGTGTTCTTGCTCAAACAAATCCCTGGCTAGGGTCATTCGGGTTGAGAGAAAAAAAGTTCTCCGGGAGAATCTGATTACAGCGAGACTCAAGTAGAAACCGTATGGGTCTGACAGCACCATGCTCGATATACGGTCTCTAGGATATTAGATGGATGAGGGATTATAGGTACACGGTAACTGAGTACAGATAGGTCCAATGGATTAGATTCCCTTGTATCGTCTGGGGACTATAGCGTAGTGGCCTACTACGTCCGTAGTCGATGAGTCGAGTGAATTATTACAGAGATAATAATTCATTGAGTTAGAAGGAGTTATGATAGGTATGACTCACGGCTAGCTCGATATTGGGCCTAGAGGGTCACACACATATGGTAGGCATTGCGATGAGTAGAGGTTTGGATATAAGATATCCGACGGAGCCCTTGTCTTATTGGATATCCAATAAGCCCCTGAATTATTGGATCCCATAGACGAGATCCAATAAGAGCCCATGAGAGATTATTGGATAGAGATCCGGTAATCTAAAAGGCTTAGGTTATTGGATACAGATCCAATACCCACTAGGGGAAGATCCATTAGGGTTTGACAGGAGACCTTTATAAATAAGAGGGATTCAGAGCCTCATAGGCTAGAGCTTTTGCTTGCCTCTCCTATTCTCCTTCCCCTCTCCACCTTAGAGCAGGCTTGGAGTTTTGAGAAGTGTCGTCGCAACCCTACTGTGTGGATCACCGCTAGAGAGGAGGACGCTTGACCTCCTTCACCCTCTCCTAAAGATCTGCAAGGAAACAGGGATGTACAATCTCCCTAAGTAACACAATCTGCTCTAAACGCTATTTTTCAATTTCACAGATTTTGCGCACCAATCTTCGCACGACGACGAACATCACTTTGGGAATCGGGGATTTTGTTTTCTTGTTCTTCCGCTGTGCATCTGATGTCGCCCCTAGGATTTCCCAACAGTGGTATCAAAGCCAGGTTGTTCGTGCGAATGATTGGTTTTGAACTGCGTGTGTTGTGTTTAGGAAGAATTTTGACGTCAAAATCGTTGACGCAAAAACAAGGAAGGGCAACAACAGTTGCTGCCCTCAATATACGTGCCTACAGCCACCTGCAGCGGCTACTGCAGCCAGGCAACACAGCATCGACGCATATACAAGCGCTATGCCTACAACAGGCTTGTGGCCGACAGGGCTGGCAACTAACGGGCAGAAGTATCGCAGGGCAACGGTGCCTACGGTTGCTGCTCACACGGGGTGACACGCCGTAGGGCAGCAACGCTTGTGGCCGCTGCTCCCGCGGGCAAAAACCCTAACGAGGGAACACCGCCTACGGGCGCTGCCTCGCGGGCAAAACCGCCCGCGGAAGGGGGGCGCCCATAGGGGCGCCCGCCTGCGGGGGCAACGTTACCCATTGGAGCGCCCACCTGCAGGGGCGGCGCCCCGGCCCCGTTGCACCTGCCGCCGTCGGTAGGGTGGCGGCGGCAGCAGTAGCAGCGAAGAGGGAGAGGGGCTTAGGGTTTTTGGGCAAAAAGATAGTTTTGCCCCTGTGAATTTGAGAAATTTCAATTTTTGTCTTTTGTCCAAATTATGAAAATACTCCTTTGAATTCAAAAATTTTCTATATGTCCTTGATTTCATAAAATACTAATTAATCAAAAAGTTTAGTTGATTATTATTTTTATCATTATCTAGTAGTCCTACATGATGATGATTATTTATACATGTGATGTATGATGTATGGACGGATGATCATGGACCGTGTGATGTGTGTACTTGTGATTATTATTATTATTGGGGACTGCGAGCCTCCATTATATTTCTTATTTATTGTCGGGCCTGCGTGCCTATTATTAAGTTGTAATCACATGAGGAGGCGCAATAAGAGCGTGGATGCGATAGTTGGACCCACGAGACGGACGATCGCGATGCATGAAGATGCATCGAGATGTTGACGGAACCAACGAGGACGAGATAGACGATCATAAGGCATGAAGATACACCGTTGCACACATAGATCTTGATGTGAGTGATTAGGCCTACTAGCTCGAGCCTAATCACATTAGGTTGTGGTCCATGATCATCTAGTGTGATTGCTTATACACATACTAGATATGTATATATATTTGCATGCGATGTAGATATATATTAAATATGTATATATGTGACATGTCATATTAGGAGACCAAATCATAGAAACATCTCTCTCGATAATATTAAGTCGGTAAACGTGAGGCAATTAGATTGACCCACGTGGCCTTCCATCGTATAAGTAGGAACCGATTCCCAGTGTAGGTTGAGTTGGTCGAGTCCCTCGAGACTTACCTATATCGTGATTCGCTATCTTGCTTATGACATAGAAATGTCACCGGTGACCTGAGGACATGGTATGCTTAGTCGAGTCCCTCAAGGGCATATCATCAAATCGGACTCATCTTGTAACGAAGGTGTTGACTTAACCGAGCATCATAGTTGGTCGAGTCCCTCGAGACCATGGTGATTCGGAGGATGAACAGGATGGGAATCATAAGGAGTTGTGATCGATAAGAGTTGCCTACCTTTTAGGCTTAGTGTGATTGGTCGAGTCCCTCGAGGTTATACTAAGATGCTGATTGGATCCTGATCCCCAATAGAAGTCTGCCGGAGACTTCCGTTTCACGTGCTGAGGGTGTCACGTGACTTGTTAGTAAAATAGTGGGAGCATATTAAGATAGAAGTCTATATCTTGATAGTTTATTTCTTGCAAAATCTGCATGTTATTCATTTCTACTGCATCTTTATTTTCAGAAAATATCGCTTTCAAATCCCTTACGTGGCATACATGATATCAACCGCCTCACTGGTTCAAATTATACGGATTGGCTCCGTAACTTGAGAATTGTTCTCATGACGGAGAAAATCGTGTACGTCCTTGATATAGTGATGCCTACGCCCGAAGAAGGGGCAAGCGAGGATGAGATCGCTCGCTATGTAAAGTACATTGATGACTTCACTCTTGCTTAGTGCTATATGTTGGGCTCTATGACTCCTGAGTTACAGAGACTATGAAAAGATGGATGCAAGATCCATTTTCCTATATGTCCATAAATTGTTTGAGGAACAAGGAAGGACTCAGCGATATGAGATATCCAAGAGCCTCTTCCACACTAGGATGACTGAGGGGACACCGGTTCAGAACCATGTCCTAAAGATGATTGAGTGGATAGAGAAACTCACAGATCTAGGAATAGTCCTAGAGGATAACTTGTGTGTGGACATTGTGCTTCAGTCCCTACTAGATTCCTTTTCACGGTTCATAATGAATTTTAATATGAACAAGCTTGAGGTGACTCTCCCAGAGCTCCTCAATATGTTGAGGGAGGTAAAGAGTAATATTAAGAAAGAGAAGCCAGTTCTTTACACTGGTGAGACCAGAAAGAAAAGGAAAGCAGAAAGGTCCCTTAAGAAGGGAAAGGGCAAGGGCAGACCAGGTAAAACAAAGGTTACTAAGAAAGACCCAACAAAAAACAAAGGCCAGTGCTTCTACTATAGCAAAGATGAGCACTGGAAGAGGAACTGCAAAGAGTACCTTGCAGAAAGGGTGAAACAAAAGCTTGATGAAGCTTCAGGTACATTCATGATCAGTCTCCATTTATCATACTCTTATGATAACATATGGGTATTGGATACCGGTAGTGCTTATCATATATGCAATTCATTGCAGGTTCTGGCAAGGCTTAGGAGACTAGAGAGAGGCGAGATGGACCTCAAGATGGGTAATGGAGCAAAAGTTGTTGTAGTAGTTGTTGGCGAGGTCGCCCTACATCTGCTTGGTGGAGCTTTTATTGCATTAGATGCATGTTATTTTGTTCTTTCTATTATCAAAAATATTATCTCCATTTCATGTTTGACAATTAGTAGACATAAATTAGTTTTTGAGAACAATGGTTGTTCGATATTAGATGATAAGATCATCACGAAAAGAACATTGCATAATGGTTTATTTATGTTAGACACTACTCCACATATCATGAATGTAAATGTGTCCAAGAGGAAATGAGATGAGATGAACAATGCATACCTATGGCATTGTAGGCTAGGTCACATCCATGAAAGAAGGATTCAAAAGTTGCTAAATGATGGATATTTAGATCCATTCGACTATATGTCATATGCAACTTGCGAGCCTTGCTTTCGTGAAAAACTGACTAACCCTCCATTTAGTAGAACAGGAGAGAGAGCTACAAAACTTTTCGATCAGATCGAGGAGGTGAGTACTTAAGTGCAGAGTTTACTCAATTCCTCAAGGACCATAGGATATTATCCCAATGGACACCTCCTTATACACCTCAGCTTAATGGTGTCTCTGAAAGGAGAAATCGTACGCTATTAGACATGGTATGGTTCGCCTTGCCTACGTTAAAAGACATATCACGACCTGGGCCTGATGGGCTAATTGGCCTATCAACTTCGTTTGGTCTAAACCACTGACCAAAATGCTTAAGCTGAAGTTGATAGTAGTATACTCATCAGACCCTTATAAGTCAATCTTAATCTTGCCCACTTTCGATGTAGAACTAATCATGGGTGTCAAAATCACCCCCACTCAAAGGCTTGACATCTTTGTTAAGGCCCAATGAACATAGTCTAGTAGATTTACATCAAGTATGGTCTGTCATAATGTTTAATCATATTAATTTCTTGATATATATGCATGAGTGATTAAATGAGTGTAAATGAATGATCATGGATGTTTATGTATCCCTACCAAGGGCAGGTATGGCGATTCCCTTCGGGGATTAGCCGACCGTCAGATGTGATGGTTAGATGGCTTCTCCATCTGCTGTTGGGAGGAACATGTCCCCACTTGGGCGGGTGAGGGATACCACTCCATCCGCTGTTGGGAGTGCGATATGGATTATCTCCATCCGTTGTTGGGAGGAATCCATCTCGTGGAATATGCCTCTCCATCCGCTGTTGGGAGAGTGCACCATTGGATGATATACGCCTTTGTTATTATGTATATGTTGCATATGGCTGATGCATGATTTTGTTTATTACGTAAGAAATTATCATCATTTTTTTTATGCATAAGTTTTATTATGAATAGATATGTTTTTATATTTAATTATTGATATTTATTTATATTTCATGAATATTGAAGATTATTTTTATGTATTTTCTGAGGTTCCTACCAACATGTGTGGTTGCTATTGTGTTTTTATTTTATATTTATTTTCAGAGTAATCTACTATTGTGTAATAGATCTGAAGCTTGGATAGAAGAGACTTGTGACCCTGTAAAGAAGATGTCATTTTTCTAGCTAATAGAATATTTACTACTATAAAGATAATGATTTGAATTCAAAGATGAATGAAAAGAAAATGAGGGAGTTTATTATATAAATTATGGATAATAAATTACTGATTTATTATTCTTTTTATAAATTCAGGATGTGATAAATTTAATGGTATCAGAGCAATGATTTTGAGGACCTGTTGGAATATGGGATCCTAGGACTAGAATATTAGATGACTTAATTAGTGTTTGAGATTTAGATTTTGAGAATTAGATTAAATACAACATGTATTTAAGATATTATGATCATTTTTAGTCAAATATAATTTTCTTTATAAAAATAGTTGATTAAAGATGTTAGTTGAATTTCGTTAAATGACTTAAAATAGGATGATAGAAGGTCAAAATTTTAATTTTTCTCTAAATTAAAATAAGTGTCATATAGGTTTATCTTGTAAACTCTCATAAGATTTTATATTTTGAATATGATTTTTTCCATGATCCTCTTGTCCCCTTTTTGAAAAGTAGATTAGGGATGTTAATTTAATTACAGAATATTTATTTTATTTTTGAGATATATATGACTTAGTTATTCATTAAGATTATAGTAAGTTTAAGTTATTCTCTCTTAATGTAAAAGTTTTGATAATTTTAAGTGTAAAAATTTTATAGAAACTTTATAAATATAAAGTATTTACCTTTATAATTTTTGTTACCGTATATTATTCTTGACATATGCTAGGATGGTTTGTAGAAGTTATTGTTGACATTAATAAAATATGTGACTTTAAAGTTAGAATACATTTGATCGTGCATTGATATTTAAACTTAATTTTATAAGTAATTAATTTAAATATAGTTTTGATTTAATGTAAAATTAATTATCAGATATTATTTATTTAATAAAATGATCTAATGAGAATTAGATATAATGTTATTTCTTTGACACATATAAAATATAAATCATTCGAAATTATAAAAGAATATATGTTGAATAGTTGGATAAATTTTCATCATTTCAATTACTTTTGTTGAGTTGTACCTCAACTTATATTTTATGTGAACAATCAATTAATTTTTAAAACTTAAATATTTTATTGATTTACTAGATATAGAATTTGATATACTTGGGTAATCTAAAAATTTATTCAATAAGTTTCATTAATCTATCATATATTTTATATTAAAAATATATAAATATATATTTTTGACTGAAAAGTTTTTGAGTGGTACATTTAATTAAAATATTTTTCAAGCTAATTTAGTTTTGTCCGACTTAGTATTTCAAAAGCTAACTATATTGACTAATGTTATTCTTAATCAAATTTGGGGACCAAATTTCTATTAAATGGGGGAGAAATATAATCACCGATAATTTCTCTATTAACATAAATTAATTACTATAAATGATATATTACTTTATTATTAACTTCTATATTTGTGTATTATAGTTAAGGAAATAATTAAATTTGGTTTCCTTAATCACATGGATAAGTTAGAAATTCTACTAATCAATTAAATTATTAATTAATTTATTTTCTAATAAGTGATTTGATATTTAGGAAGTAAATAGTTTACATTTCATTTTTGTGTATGAACTATAAAAAAAAATATTATATTACCTTTTTGTGTGTGAAAGTAAATGTAAAATAAATTAAAAATAAGAATTAAATTATTACTCATCTTCTCCTATATAAAGGGACTATTCATCCCTCATTCTCTACTAAGCCTAATAATAGGAGGATTGAGGAGATGACTTTCCGGGGAGATGATATCAAGGGATAATCGAAGAAAGGTATGATCCTTTTTTTTAAATTAGCTTTGAATTGTATTTTGAAATCTTGACATTGAGATTGTTACAATTTTATAATGAATGATGATGTTTTAATTTCGAAATTTTATGATTTATAAATAATAATAATTGATTTGTGATGTTAGACTGATTATTTGATTTGTATTGATCTTTTAAGCTTAAGTGAATTTTAATATTAATTTAATTGTTAAAATTCTTATTTAGTATAATAGTTCTAATTTATTTAATTAGTTATATCTATGTTTCAAGAATTATGTGTGAATTTTTATAATGTAATTAGTTTTAAATTTTAGATCATGAATTTAAAGTTTTAATTAATGTATTTGAGTAATTCTTTAATAATTTTAAATATTGAAATCTAATTTGATAAGAGAACTCTAATTGGGGTCTGACTTGAGTCAAGTTGATCAATCAGATCGAATCGACTCAGACCATGTGGTCATGTACAACCTAGCTTATGTGACTAAGTACAACTTAGCCTATATGGTCAGGTATGACCCAACCCATGTGGCTAGGTACGATCTAGTCTATATGGCCATGTATGACCCAGCCTATGCGGTAAGGTACAATCCAACCATGTGATTAAGCATGGGCCAGCTCATGTGGCTAGGTACAATCCAGTCCATGTGGCTATGTATAACCTAACTCATATGGTAAGGTACGACCCAACCATGTGGCTAAGTATGGGCCAGCTTATGCGGCTAGGTACAACTCAGTTTGGGTGGTCAGATACCACCCCAACTCATATGTCTAGGATCAACTCGTGAGCCAAGCATGGCCTAGTTCAATGGTAAGGCCCAGCCTAACTTATAAGTGAGGCTTAGCCTAGTCCATGAAGTTAAGCCTGCCTAGCTACGCGATTGGCATTAGACATATCGTTGCTCCTTTTATATAGCCTGTCGTACCTCAACTCAACCTAGTATTTGGAACAGGTATATGCAATGTATATGACCCGCCCAAGACTCAGGTGGGTTGGTTCGGTTTGAGTTAGCACTATCCGACATAGTACAATCTCTCTCTCTATTGGTTGAGCTCATTAATTGATGAAATCAAATAGGTTTGATTAGTTAAAGCCGATTTAGGGTGATTCCAAACTAACTTGACTAGTTCAAACCTATTTGACCTAATCGAGATCAAACAAATCTAAATTAGACCGGTTTAGGGTGATTCCAGACCGGTTCTATAAGGATTTGATATTTGTTCCATTAGATCATAATCGAATTGAGTTTGGTTTAAGTCAATTGAGCTATTCCAATTAGGGTTTTGATTGATTGAGGACTATTGAGATATTGATGTTTAATGCTTTTATAATTTGATGAATTTATAGGTTTTATTTGAAGGTGTCGTTTGAACGTGTCCCCACTTGGGCAGGTGAGGGATACCAATCCATCCGCTGTTGGGAGTGCGATATGGATTATCTCTATCCGCTGTTGGGAGGAATCCATCCCGTGGAATATGCCTCTCCATCCGTTATCAGGAGAGTGCATCATTGGGTGATGTACGCCTTTGTTATTATGTATGTTTTGCATGTGGCTGATGCATGATTTTGTTTATTATGTAAGAAATTATCATCATTTTTTTTATGCATAAGTTTTATGATGAATAGATATATTTTCATATTGAATTATTGATATTTGTTTATATTTCATGAATATTAAAGATTATTTTTATGATTTTTCTGAGGTTCCTACCAGCATGTGCGGTTGCTGATGTGTTTTTATTTTATATTTATTTTCAGAGTAATCTACTATTGTGTAATAGATCTGAAGCTTGGGTGGAAGAGACTTGTGACCCTGTAAAGAAGATGTCATTTTTCTAGCTAATAGAATATTAATTACAGTAAAGACAATAATTTGAATTACGAATGAAAAAAAATGAGGGAGTTTATTATGTAAATTATGGATAATAAATTACTGATTTATTATTCTTTTTATAAATTCAGGATGTGATAAGACATAACCCCGATAAGTTAAAATCAAGGACAGAGCGATGCAAATTTGTGGGATACCGTAAGGAAACTTGTGGGTATTATTTCTATCATCTCGAGGACCAAAAGGTCTTTGTAGCTACGAGAGCAGTGTTCCTTGAGAAGGAATATATTCTTGGCGGAGATAGTGGGAGAATGATAGAGTTGAGCGAGGTTGGAGAACCAAGCTCAAGCACCACTCTACAGCCCGAGTCTGTTCAAGTACCTAATACACAAGTTTCAACTTTACGTAGGTCTGATAGAGTATCCCATCCTCTTGAGAGATATGTGGGACATATTAGAGGAGAGGATGTTGAGGATATTGATCCTCAGACCTACAAGGAGGCTATTATGAGTATAGACTTCGGGAAGTGGCAAGAAGTCATGAATTCTAAGATGCATTCTATGTACTCCAACAAGGTTTGGAACCTAATTGATGCACCCGAAGGTATTGTACCCATCAGTTGCAAGTGGATCTTTAAGAAAAAGATCAGAGTAGATGGAAAGGTAGAGACCTATAAAGCAAGGCTAGTGGCTAAAGGGTATCGTCAAAGGCAAGGTGTTGACTATGACGAAACCTTCTCACCCGTAGCAATGCTGAAATCCATCAGAATTATATTGGCTATTGCACCACACTATGATTATGAGATCTAGCAGATGGATGTGAAAATCACATTCCTCAATGGGAACCTCGAGGAGGAGGTGTATATGATGCAACCTGAGGGATTCGTGTCCAA
This sequence comes from Musa acuminata AAA Group, assembly GCF_036884655.1. Classification (NCBI taxonomy): domain Eukaryota; kingdom Viridiplantae; phylum Streptophyta; class Magnoliopsida; order Zingiberales; family Musaceae; genus Musa; species Musa acuminata. The sequence goes on along the minus strand of NC_088346.1, from coordinate 35,232,471 downwards.
GAACTACCCAAATAAGGTGTGTAGGTTTCTTAGATCCATTTATAGACTAAAGCAAGCTTCCCAAAGTTGGAACATAAGATTTGATGAGGCAATCAGATCTTATGACTTCGTTAAGAATGAAGATGAGCCTTGTGTGTATAGGAAGGTAAGTGGGAGCGCTATCACCTTTTTGGTATTATATATGGATGACATCCTGATCATTGGGAATGACGTAGGAATGCTATCCACGGTAAATGCTTGGTTATCTAGACACTTTTCCATGAAGGACTTAGGGGAAGCATCATATATCTTGGGGATTAGAATCTATAGAGATAGATCCAAGAGGATGCTTGGCTTGTCCCAGTCCAGGTACATAGAAACCATTGTCAAAAGATTTGGCATGAAAAATTCTAAGAGAGGTCTTATACCGATGAGACATGGGATATTGCTTTCTACGAGTATGTCCCCAAAGACTCCAGAAGAAAAGGCAAACATGGATATGATACCTTATGCCTCAGTAATAGGGTCTATCATGTATGTCATGCTATGTACTAGGCTTGATATAGCGCATGCTCTGAGTGTCACGAGCAGGTATTAGGTGGATCCAAGCTTGGAGCACTGGAAAGTAGTAAAGTGTATCCTTAAGTACTTGAGAAGGACTAAGGATCTTTTACTAGTATATGGAGGTAATAACCTTAAGGTTGAAGGCTACAAGGAGTCAAGTTTTCAATTTGATGTTGATGATAGCAAGTCGAATTCAGGGTATGTGTACACCTTAAATGGAGGAGCAATGTGCTGGAAGATTTCCAAGCAGGATACTACTGCTGACTCGACCATAGAGGCAGAGTACATTGCTGCATCAGATGCAGCAAAGGAGGGAGTCTGGTTGAAAAAGTTCATCACAGATTTGGGAGTCGTGCCGGGTAGTAAGGAGCCGATTTCCTTATATTACGACAACAACGGGGCGATTACTCAAGCGAGAGAACCTAGGTCTCATCAGAAATCTAAGCATGTTCTGAGGAGGTTCCACCTTATCAGAGAGATCGTAACCCGAGGAGATGTAGTAGTGGAAAGAGTTCCAACCGAAGATAACATTGCAGATCCATTGACAAAGTTGTTGTCTCAGATTGTCTTTGAGCATCACAGGGGTCTGATGGGGATTAGACACATAGGTGATTGACTTTAGGTCAAGTGGGAGATTGCTAGTCATAGGTGCCCAACAAGCCAATCACATGAGTGATGGTACGTGTGACTTGATATAGAATCTTTTTACTTATTATATTTTGGCATATATCACTTTATAACTATTGTATATATGCACATATATATTGTGATGTCCTTGGATTTGTGCAATGGGAATCAGATCGTGATGAGATCACGAAAATGAGATCGATTCACATTTAAACACATATCCTAAATAATTCTGGTTATAGGTTACTCGAGAGGGACATCATGATAACTGGACAGATTGGTGTGCTGTATACCCGTCCATATGATGGATGCAGCTGATCTCATAGCTGCTCATTTAGGGACATTAGGGATATAGTACAGGTGCTCATAGGAGAATGAGTTCACTGATTGATCCACTTACGGAATACTAGATAGTTGATGATGCCTTATTGTCAAACAGCGATTCCGTAGTCCTAGTGGTATATCTAGTCCTTAGACTTGAGACACCAAGGATGTCTTGTATGAGTGTTCCACTCTTTGATACCAGACTTATAGGTTTGGCTGTCTTAGATCTAGTACAACTGGTCATTGGGAGTGGTAGTCGACCTTACGAGGGCTATTGAGTGTCGATAGAGGATCATCCACTCTCGGGGTCATAAGAGGAATATCCTATGTATTCTTGCTCAGACAAATCCCTAGCTAGAGTCATTTGGGTTGAGAGAGAATGAGTTCTCTGGGAGAATCCGATTAGAGTGAGACTCGAGTAGAAACCATATGGGTCTGACGGCACCATGCTCGATATACGGTCTTTGGGATATTAGATAGATGAGGGATTATAGGTACACGGTAACTGAGGACAGACAAGTCCAATGGATTGGATTCCCCTGTATCGTCTGGGGACTACGGCGTAGTGGCCTAGTACGTCCGTCGTCGATGAGTCGAGTGAATTATTATAGAGATAATAATTCATTGAGTTAGAAGGAGTTCTGACAGGTATAACTCACGGCCAGCTCGATATTGGGCCTAGAGGGTTACACACATATGGTAGGCATTGCGATGAGTAGAGGTTTGGATATGAGATATCTGACATATGGAGCCCTGGTCTTATTGGATATCCAATAAGCCCCTAAATTATTGGATTCCATGGACGAGATCCAATAAGAGCCCATGAGAGATTATTAGATAGAGATCCAGTAATCTAAAAGGCTTGGGTTATTGGATGTAGATCCAATACCCACTAGGGGAGGATCCATTAGGGTTTTGACAGGGGACCTCTATAAATAGGAGGGATTCAGAGCCTCATAGGCTAGAGCTTTTGCTTGCCTCTCCTATTCTCCTTCCCCTCTCCACCTCAGAGCAGACTTGGAGTTTTGAGGAGCGTCGTCGTAGCCCTGCTGTGTGGATCACCGCTAGAGAGGAGGACACTTGACCTCCTTCACCCTCTCCTAAAGATCTGCAAGGAAACAGGGATATACGATCTTCCTAAGTAATACAATCTACTCTATACATAGTTTTTCAGTTTCATGGTTTTTACGCATCAATCTTCGCATGACGATGAACATCTCTTTGGGAATCAGAGATTTTATTTTCTTATTCTTCTGCTGTGCATCTGATGTCGCTCCCAAGATTTTCCAACAATACCACCCAATAATAATATGCTAGGTGGTGGTACTACCTAGTGTCAGGCTATAGGCAATGGTACTACACGTACCCGGAAGACCCGGAAGTTTATATTTTTAGCTCCATTTTTTAAACCATTTGGGGCCTATAAATACTCCACTTAGGTAGTAAGAAAGGAGAAATAATTCTTGAGGAAAAAACTGAATAAACTCTACCAAAACTTTAAATTCCCTCCTCCTAGTGTTTAGAGTTAGTCCTAAGAGATGTGTATAAGAGAATACTTATAAAAGAGTGATTTGTAAGGGTTATCTCCTATACCCATGAAAAGGAGAAAGCACTGTAAAGAGGTCGTTGGTCTTTGCCTATTGAAAAAAGACCATTAGTGGACGTCGGTGACTCGATGGAGGAGGAATCAGAAGTGGATGTAGGTCACAATAACCGAACCACTATAAATTTCGGTGTGTTCATTCCTTACTACTTAATCTCTTTACTACATTCAACTTTATTTCATTACAAACTGTTCAATCCCCTCTTCTCTACTAATTCAAGAAAAACAAAATGGTTTTCGTTGGAATTGGATTTTATCGTACGAAAATTTTCAAACTGATATAATTTTTTTACTACACTAATTCGCCCCCCCCTTTTATTTCTTGATCCTAAAAATTAGTATCAGAGCCATATTTTTTCTCGTTTGGTTTAATAACTAAGAGAAATAGCTCTTTTTGGATTTCAAGAGGGACTTTCTATCATTTGTTCTCCTATATTCAATGTGATAGACTATACATATTGGAAAACTCAAATGAGAGTTTTTTTGCTTTCATTGATTCTTAATTTATAGAATATAGTCGAATTTGGTTTTGAGAAGTCTTTCAAACTATTGAACAAATAGAATGATTTGGAAAAGAAGACTTTCTCTTTAAATGCCAATGCTATGAATGCCTTGTTTTGCGCCTTAGATAAAAATGAGTTCAATCGAGTGTCTATTTGTGAAATCGCATTGGATATTTGGCACACTTTTGAAACCAAGATTCAAAAGTGTATTCTTTTGTGTATTCTAAAGTAAATCTTTTGTGTATTCTTTTGAATTATTTTGAATGAAGACAAGCGAGACTATTGTTAATATGTACACATATTTTATGGATGTCGTTAATAGTTTAAAAGCTCTTGACAAATGTTTTTTAAGTTTTAAGCTTGTTAACAAGATATTAAGATCCCTTCCAAAAAGTTAGGATCCTAAAATAATGGTAATACAAGAGATAAAAAACTTAAATAATTTTTCACTAGAAGAACTTATTGGTTCATTGATGACATCTGAAATGATGTGATAACTACAAGACACATAATAAATTTGATAAACATGAGAACAACCTTCCAAAGAACAGAAAGGATTTGGAACTTAGAACAAAAGAAGACCACTTGAATGATAACTCAAGTGATGATGATGATGATGATGATGATGATGATGATGATGATGATGATGATGATGATGATGATGATGATGATGATGATGATGATGATGATGAACTTGAACTTCTAATAATAAAACATAAGAAGTTCTTGAAACAAGAATCAAAGAATAAAAATAAACTTTAAAAAGAACACAACTACTTGCTATGAATGCAAGAAGTTAGGTCACTCCAAAGATGAGTATATAAAACTGAAAAAGAAGTTGCCAAAGGATGAATTGAGTGCATTAAAAGACGATGAGCAAACCAACAAAGATGATGTGGCCTTCTATAATGAGGTAAATGACTCACCCGAAACCTCTTTAATTTATTTTAAAATTACTTGATTCTTTTCATGAATTATTTTTAATTAGTTAGTTAAAAAATCAAAAAAAATATATAAAAATTATCATGCTTCTTTTTCTAGTGATTTTATAAAAAAATTAAAAATTTGAGCATGACAATTGCATATTAACTCCTAACACTAAGCATGAAAAATTAGATTAATTTAAAAAGAAAATTACTTTATATTTAATAAAATCATGCTTGATGTTTTAATGATGTAATGAAGTAATAATATGTATCTTGATGATTTCCATGTTGCTTTTTGATTTTGATTGAAAATATTTTTTGCTCAACAAAACTATGCTTAATGATTTGAAATCATGCTTAATGAGTTTATAGTTTAAAATTATGCATGTTATACCTTCAAAACTTGAAACCATGTTTTGGTATCATTCATACCCAAGAAATGATGTTTTAAAAATTTTTATTGTTTTGGTATCATGCCTAAAGTAATGATGATTTTCTTTTGTGATTTATGGCTTATTGATCCTTGTCGTGACGAAATTTACTTTTTCAGTTTTAAACAATGATGCATGTTTTTATTTAGTAAAGGTATGCTTGTATGAAATAAAAAGGAAATACATTTCTTGAAAATTTCTCAATCTCTATCTTATCGAGTTTTCATCTTAGAGATCCTTATTAATGAATCTATTTATGTTATGAATTTTATGAATCATGAAATTGATTTTGATGATTTGAATTTAATGGGTTTTATCGAAATCATGATCTTGATTTCTCGAGATTTATAACTTGAAATTGTTTATGAATCAAGATCTCTTATTATGTGTTCTCATGTCTTCTTATTAAGATTTATCCAAATGAATCATAGTTTTTCTCTTGATTTCTTAGAATTTATAATATAAGATTACATTTGAAGATCATTGACTATTTAATCTCCTAAGATTTCTTTTTATTATTGACTAAAAAAGAGATTTATCAAGATGAATCATTTACGAATTGATCTTTCTTGCTACTTCATCTTTCATGTCATGATTTTCATATGGTTACCTTTGTATTTATGTGATACTTAGAGCATTGATGTAAGAAGGAAATGAATAACACCATTAAAAAATTCCCCTATTCTTCTTTCTTGTTTATAATGAAAAAGGGAGAAAAAAATTGCTACTATCTCAAGAGAATGATCAATCAATTTGTATCATTTTGAATCTCTTAAAAATGATTTTGATAATTTGATTATTTGAATCTAAATGAGATTTTTTTCCAATCAAATCATAAACCTTCTCTTGATTTCTTAACTTGAGATTTTCCTTTATGAATCAAGATCTCTTACTCTATATTCTCGTATGATTCTTGTATTTTGTTTAAGAGAAAATTTTCTATATGAATCATGTCTCTTGGTATTCAAATAATCTTTGATATTATATCTTTAATGCCATGATTTATTTATGATACTCCCTTATATTCATAAATTATATACCTCATCACATTGGATTTAAATTTATCTTTGTCATGATGTAAAAATTGATGTAAAGGAAAAAGAATTACAAAATTATATTATTCTCTTCTTTTTAACGATGACAAAGGGAGAGAAAGAATTCACTAGCTTGTATGATACAAAATTTATTAGCTTGCTTGATGTAAAACTTGCTATCTTACTACCTTGCATATCTAAAACTTGCTAGCTTGATCATCTCAAAAGAGAAGCAAGAATTACTAACTTACACCTCAAGTAGAAGCAAAATTACTAGCTTGCACTTTTCGAAAGAGAAGAAAGAACTTACTATCTTGAACATCATCAAGAATTGCTAGCTTGCAATCTCAAGAGAAGCAAAAGTGTTATCTTGCCTATCTCAAGAAGCAAAACTTACAAACTTGCATATGTAAAAACAGAAGCTAAAATTGTAAAATAGTTTGTATGTTGTAAAACTTGTATATCTAAAACTTGATAGTTGCAGTTCTTCTTTTTGTTGATAACAAAGAGGGAGAAAGTCATTACGCATGGGATGATATACTTGGATATTTTGATTATTAATGAGTTTGTGTTGCATACAATGATATGATGAATTAGTTATGTCAATATTCATGATGCATGCAATATTGAAGTACTTTTATGTTTTAAAATATTACATGATTTTTTGAATTTAAAGGTTCTATCAATATGACATATTGATAGGAAGAGTTAAGATTAACTCTGTCATTAATTGGTTATCATCATAAACAAAGGAGAGATTGTTGAATCTTAGATTTTGATAATAAAATCAATTGATTGTTAGGATCAAGAGCGCTAAGAGGGGGGGTGAATTAGTGCAACAGAAAACTTTCGACGATTAAAACTGCATTCGTACGTTGAAATCTGATTCCGACGTAAAAGTTGTTTCATGCAGATAATAACTTTGAAAGCTTACAGAAACATATTTGAAGTAAAGTAAGGAAAGCGGTTTGCAGTTAAGATAAATAGCACAAAGGAAATGCAAACCAGATTTTAGAGTGGTTCGGTCAAACATGACCTGCATCCACTTTCGGCTTCCTCCTTCGACGAGGTCACCAGCATCTACTAGAAGCCTTCCTTCAATAGGCGAAGGCCAACCACCCTTTTACAGTTTCACTCCTTTTGACGGGCTTAGGAGATAACTCTTACAGAATTTTCTCTCCTCTCTTGAAAGATCAAAACTTGGAAGAAAAGAGGGAGGAGAACTTCTAGCCTTTACAATAATTTTGAGCTCTAAAAATTACAGAGTAAGATTGGATTTTCGGTGCCCTTTCATAAAGGAAAGGGTGGGGTTTATATAGGCCCCAAACTAGTTTGAATTTGGAGCTAAAAAATGTCATCTCTCGGATTTCTGGGGTCCTAGTGGTACTACCGCCAGATTGGGCGGTACGACCGCCTTACAGAGCTCGGAGACCGAGCTCTGGTGGTTCCACCGCTTGATTGGGGCGGTACCACCGCCTAGTCTCGCTCGAAGACTGAGCTCCTAGGCGGTGCCACCGCTGGCCCTAGTGGTGCCATCGTTTGGCAGGAATTCTAGGTCTGAATGGGCTGATCCATTCGGCCTAATTTTGGTCTGTCAAGGGCCCAATTACCCCCAAATTTAGTTAATGAGATCACCTCCCATTCCTAACTTAATCCACATGCTAACTACGATATTTCTTAAGACATTTACTGTAACTTGCTTCGGTGCATCAATCGCTTCTTCCAACGAGCTTCCGACGAACTTCCGGTGAACATCCGATGAACCCTCGGCGATACTCCGGCGGACTTCCGGCAAACTCCTGGACTTGCGACGATCCACTTGGTGAGTTTCGACAAGCTTCTTTAGTAAGCTCTTGGACTTCTCAGATTTGTTCCCGTAGAACCTCCGATGACCGTTCGGACTTCCGTCGAACTCACGAACCCCCAACGTGATCATGGTCTTGACTCCGGCGCAACTCCTGTTGCATGTCTTACTTTCATCATAGTTAATCCTGCACATGTAAAACAAACTTCGATCTAGACAATTAATACTAAGCATTAATCAAGTTGTTCGGCATGTCATTGGTCCCTCGACGCTTCGTCCAATTCTTCGGCGCATCGTCCTCTCTTGGGGCCTATTGCCCAATCGGTCAATTGACTCCGCAACTCCAATATCCTTGGTCCAATTCCCGCTCTTCTTGGCCCAATGCCTGAATCCACGGCTCGAAGCCTTATGTCGATACGTCGATTGATCCACCGGCCCGACGTCCAATCTTCTGACATGTTCCTCTAGCCCAACATGATTTTTCCTGCTTTAATTGTCTCATCCTGATCGAAGCATCCTGCGTCACTCAAAATGTAGATTAAAACATAAACATAATTATTAATTGGTTTCATCATCAAAATATGAGATTCAATAATCTCCCCCTTTTTTATGATGACAACCAATTGATGACAGAGTTAAACTTAACTCCCTGAGTTTAAACAAACTCCCCCTATCAATATGCCACATTGATAGAACCTTGAATTTAAACTGAATTCAAGTCATTGCAATATTCATCATGAATACTTGCAACACGTCATCATGGACTTATGCATAAACTCATGCATAACATCATACTTCTCCCCCTTGTTAGGATCGAGAGCACTAAGAGGGGGGGGGGGGGGGGGGGGGGGGGTGAATTAGTGCAGCGGAAATCTTACAGCGATTTCCAAAAACGAAAGCTGCGTTCGTCCGATAAAAACCGATTTCGATATAAAAGAGGAATCACAGTTCAGTTTGCGTCTAAGCGCAGTTTTGCGTCTAAGCGCAGTTTGCGTCTAAGCGCAGTTTGCGTCTAAACACAGTTTGCGTCCAAACGCAGTTTTACGTCTAAACGCAGTTTTACGTCTAAACACAGTTTTACGTCTAAACGCAGTTTTGCGTCTAAACGTAGTTTTACGTCTAAACGCAGTTTTACGTCTAAACGCAGTTTTGCGTCTAAACGCAGTTTTACGTCTAAACGTAATTTTACGTCTAAATATAGTTTTGCGTCTAAAAGCAGTTTTGAACCTTGAAAAGCGTTTTACGTAGAAAGCAATTTGCAGTTATAAATGGAATCCGAATGTAAGCGTAAACTGTAGTGTGAAGATCGTACGAAAACATGATTTACGTTTGAATGCAGATTCTGAAAGATCAGAGCTTAGAAACTCGTTCGTTAAGGCGCAGAGGGCAGTAGCAATGTAGGAGGTTTGCAGTAATGATAAAGTGCTCAAGGTAAAAGCAAACCAGAGATTTAGAGTGGTTCGGTCAGTCTTGACCTACTCCACTTTTGGCTTCCTCCTCCGACGAGGTCACCGACGTCAACTAGCTGCCTTCCTTCAATGGGCGAAGGCTAACTGCCCTTTTACAGTTTCTCTCCTTTTGACAGGCTCAGGAGACAACCTTTACAGATCCTTTCTCTCCTCTCTTTACAACTCAAGACTTGAAGAACAGAAGGAGGAGAACTTTAGGACTTTACACAAATTTGAGCTCTTAGAATCACTGAAAAGATCAAGAATTCGGTGTGGATCTATATCTTTTCAGTGCTGAATGGGTGGGGTATTTATAGGCCCCAACCCAATTCGAATTTGGAGCTCAAAACGATCAAATCCCGGAATTCCGGGATCAGGCGATTGCACCTCTTGACTGGAGAGGTGGCACCGCCTGGCAGAGCTCGAAGACTGAGCTCAGGCGACTGCACCTCTCTGCCAGAGCTCGAAGACTGAGCTCGGTGGTTGCACCGCCTGGCAGAGCTCGAAGACTGAGCTCGGTGGTTGCATCACCTAGCAGAGCTCGAAACTGAGCTCAGGCTGATGCACCTCTCTGCCAGAGCTCGAAACTTGAGCTATGGCGGTGCTACCTCTTGACAGAGGAGGTTGCACCGCCCAGTCTCGCTTGGAGACTGAGCCCTGGGCGGTTGCACCTCTTGGCTGGGGCGGTTGCACCGCCCAGTCTCGCTGGGAGACATAGCCTGGGCGGTTGCACCTCTTGGCTGGGGCGGTTGCACCGCCCAGCCTCGCAGCCCTGGCGGTTGCACCTCCTGGCTGGGGCGGTTGCTCCGCCCAGCCTCGCAGCCCTGGCGGTTGCACCTCCTGGCCTAGGCGGTTGCACCGCCTGGTGCAATCAGGGTCCGAATGGTTCGCTCCATTCGGCCCAATTTGAATCTTTTCAGGGGCCCAATTGCCCCAAGATTAAGCTAATGGGATCACCTCCCATTTTCAAGCTTAATCATCGAGCTAACTACGATTAACTCTAAGACAACTTCTGCAGCTATGCTCCGATGCGTCAATTGCTTCTTCCGGCGAGTTTCCGGCGAACTTCCGTCGATCATCCGATAAACCCTCGGTGATCCTTCTGCGGACATCCGGCATACTCCTGGACTTTGCGACGATCCACTTGGCGAGTTCCGACAAGCTTCGCTTGGCAAGCTTCAGGACTTCTCGGCTCTGTTCTCGCTGAACCTCCGACGACCGTCCGAACTTCCGTCGAACTCTCGAACTCCCAACGTGATCATGATCTTGACTCCGGCGCAACACCTGCTGCTTGTCTTACTCTCATCGTACTTAATCCTGCACACAAAATCAAAACTTCGATCGAGACAATTAATCCTAAGCAATTAACCAAGTTGTCCGACATGTCATTGGTCCCTCGATGCTTCGTCCGATTCTTCGGCGCATCGTCCTCTTCTGCAGCCTATTGCCCAATCGGCCAGTTGACTCCGCAACTCCGATATCCTTGGCACAATACCCGCTCTTCTTGGCCCGATGCCCGAGTCCACGGCCCGAAGCCTTCTGTCGATACGTTGACCGATCCACCGGCCCGACATCCAGTCTTCTGACATGTTCCTTCGGCACAACATGATTTTCCTGCTTTAATTGTCTCATCCTGATCGAAGCATCCTGCGTCACTCAAAACGCAGATTAAATCATAAACATATATCAAGTAGTTTCATCATCAAAATACGAGATTCAACAATCTCCCCCTTTTTGATGATGACAACCACTTGATGACGGAGTTAAACTTAACTCCCGGAGTTTAAACAAACTCCCCCTATCAATATGCCATATTGATAGAACCTTGAATTCAAACTGAATTCAAGTCATTGCAATATTCATCATGAATACTTGCAACACGTCAACATGAACATATGCATAAACTTATGCATCACATGTCATGTCCTCAACATACTTCTCCCCCTTTGTCATCAACAAAAAGGAGAAGTATCATAATTAATCGTTTGTGTGTGATATTGGTTCAACTCATTGCATGAAAATCATAATATCAAGTTTTATCATCATGCAATCTTGTAGCTAGAAGATTTAGCAAGTGTTACATCATGCTTAGAACATTCATGCTATCAAGTTTTAGATATGCAAGTTTTATAGCATATAAGATATCACTTTTGGTAATGTTCAAGATAGCAAGTTCTACATCATGCAAGCTAGCAATTTAGAGATGTTCAAGAAGGCAACTCTTGCTTCTTGAAAATTTTGCTCACTTTGCTAGATGCGCAAGTTAGCATTTTTGCCTCTTAAGATAGGCAAGATAGCACATTTGCTTCTTTTGAGATAGCAACTTTTTGCTTCTCTTTAGACCAACAAGCTAGCAATTTTTACGATATACAAGTTTCACAACATATAAGCTAGCAAAAATTTCGAAAGCAAATGCAAGATAGCTTTCTTGTGTAAGCTCATGATTCTTGCTTCCTATTGCAATGTGCAAATTGCAAGTTTTGCTTCTTGAGATATTCAAGATAGTGATGTTCAAGAAGACAATTTTTCTTCTTTGAAATAAGCTAGTTAGCAATCTAGTTTTTGCATCTTCTTGACTTGTACAAGCTAGCTATCTCCCCCTTTGTCATTGTAAAAAAGAAAGAGAGAATACGGTTTTGTAGTTCTTTTTTCCTTTTACAACGATTTCAAAATCATGACAAAGGATGAATAATCAAGTTATGAATGTCAAGACAATTTTTCATCATGAATATTTTATCATTGCATGCATCATTATCATAAATTGAAGTATTACATGCATGATATCATATCACCATTCATAATTACATTAATGTTTCAATATAACAATTTCTTCTCAAAATGTGTAACTTGGCACTCATAGCATTTTAAATCATGATTTACATCATATGCAATACATCACATCATAATTAGAAAGCACAAGTATTGCATGCATAATTGTACATCATAAATGTTTCATATCATGATGGTATCAATTTTGTCAAATTATATCCTACCATGCATGATCAAAACTTCTCCCCATTTTATCATTGAAAACAAGAAGAAAGTAGGGGGAAGAGCATAAAAGTGTTAAATATTTCAATCATTTCAAGGCATTTACATCATAGATCAAGTCATGATTCGTGATTCATCATAAAGCAAGTTAGTTTTCAATCATCACATAAGGCTTTTAAGGAATTTTTGAAACATAGGAGAATGATTAATTTAAGCATACAATGTTTCAAGTCATGAATATCAATGCTTTCATATTGTGAGTATCAATTCATGAATACCACAAGATATTATTTGTGACTTCAATTTTGCAAGATCAAGATTATGATTTAGATAAAACTTATTCAAATCAAATCATTAACTTGAAATTCATAATCAAGTCATTAAAATTAATTTCGAGATTCACAAAATATCATGAAATCATTAATCTCGATCAGATGGGAAAAGCATTTTATTAAGATATTCTTTTTCATCTAAGCATGCCTTAGTCTTTATATGCCAAATTAAGATAAGCATTAAAGTTCAAGACATAAGGCAAAGAAATCTTGTATTATGAAATATATGATATCAAGGCTCATGATTCATTCGAAAAGATATAGTACAAAGAGCAACTTGAAACATTCATATCAAGATCACATTTTAAAATATTCCAAGTTTCAAGATATCAATATGACACTTCATTCAATTCTAAGAAATCACAAGACAAGTTGCATTTCATTTGAAGAACTCCTTTTTGATAAATGTAGGGAGCATAATAAACGATCTTGATTTATAAAGAGCTTCATGTTATAATTATCAAGATCATGATTTTAATAATTATTTTCTTTAGCAAAAACACTATCATTCATATTTCGAGATGGAATTTATAAGTAGGAATCATTTCATCAAATCCATTTTAGAAAAATATTTTTCATAAGTGTATGAGAAAATCCGATTGTTAGGATACCAATTGTTAAGTGAATCCGAAAATGAAATTAGTACTTTCATGCATTCGGATAAGATTTTGTTATAGATTTTCAAGTTCAATTATGAAGATAAAACATGCTCATGATCATAAAAATTTATGTATCCAAAAAATATAATTTCCAACATGTTATAGTGTAAAATCATCATGGCAATTAAGTGTTTTGAACATCGAATCAAGAATGTCCGAAAAATAATCTTAACATGTTCATTCATTCGAGCATATTTTTGCCATAGGTTTTCAAATATACTCATGAGAATAACACATGCTTATCATCGGCTTAAAATCTCATGCATAAAATTGTTAATCAAAATATTTAATTTCATCATTATGCATTTCTTCAAATCAAACATGATCTTTAATCAAAATCGAGAAATAACAATGGAAATCAACGTAATACACATTATTACTTCTTAACCATGATTTCATATTTTCAATCAAGATCATTTTATTTGTTTATCATAAAATATGCAATATTATCATTTTCGAAATTACTTAGTATGATCATAATAATAAATTTTTTTTTTTTAACATGTAATTTTTAAGAAAATTAATTCTAAACTAAAAGAGAAAAATACATCATGAAAGCATCAAGTAATTTCAAAATAAATTAGGGGGATTTCGATTACCTCATCATTGTAGGCTGTTAAGGCGTAGTTTGCTGCCTTGCTTTTGTTGATTTTCTCTTCTTCGGAGGAGCTCGATTCATCCCAATTTTTGTTCTTCTTCTTGCGTTTAAAGCAAGTAGTTCGATTCTTTTTGCTTTTTAATTTTCGTTTCATTTGTAGTTTAAGTTTACCATCACTTGAGCTTATGCTCGAGTGGTCTTCAAATGTTCTATGTCCCAAATCCTTCCTGTTCTTTGGAAGGTTGGTTTGTTCATCATTGTCCTCATCACTTGAGTCATCGCTCAAGTGACATTCATTTGTCCAGAGTTCCAAATCCTTCCTGTTCTTTGGAAGGTGATTGTGTTCAACATATTCATCATGTGCATTGTGCACCATTTCATATGTCATCAATGAACCAATTAGTTCTTCAAGTGGTAAGTTGTTTAGATTTTTAGCTTCTTGTATTGCCGTTACTTTTGAATCCCACTTTTTAGAAAGAGAACGCAAAATTTTGTTTACGAGTTCAAAATCCGAAAAACATTTTCCAAGAGCTCTTAAACTATTGACGACATCCGTGAAACGGGTGTACATGTCGCCTATAGTCTCGCTTGGTTGCATTTGAAAAAGCTCGAAATCATGCAATAAAAAGTTAACTTTCGAGTCTTTGACTCTACTAGTTCCCTCGTGCGTGATTTTAAGTGTTCGCCAAATGTCAAAAGCCGTTTCGCACGTGGAAATCCGATTGAACTCATTTTTGTCCAAAGCGCAAAATAAGGCATTCATAGCCTTTGCGTTTAAAGAAAAATACTTCTTTTCCAAATCCGACCATTCGTTCATCGGTTTAGAGGGAAGTTGAAAACCGTTTTCAACGATATTCCATAAATCCAGATTTAGAGAAATCAAGAAAACTCTCATTCGAGTTTTCCAATAAGTGTAGTCCAATCCGTTAAAGAACGGTGGACGAAAGACCGACAAGCCCTCTTGAAGAGCCATTTCTCTCGGGTGTAAATCCGAAATGAAAAATACCCCGCTCTGATACCAATTGTTAGGATCGAGAGCACTAAGAGGGGGGGGGGGGTGAATTAGTGCAGCGGAAATCTTACAGCGATTTCCAAAAACGAAAGCTGCGTTCGTCCGATAAAAACCGATTTCGATATAAAAGCAGAATCACAGTGCAGTTTGCGTCTAAGCGCAGTTTTGCGTCTAAGCGCAGTTTGCGTCTAAACACAGTTTACGTCCAAACGCAGTTTTACGTCTAAACGCAGTTTTACGTCTAAACACAGTTTTACATCTAAACGCAGTTTTGCGTCTAAACGCAGTTTTACGTCTAAACGCAGTTTTACGTCTAAACGCAGTTTTGCGTCTAAACGCAGTTTTACGTCTAAACGTAATTTTACGTCTAAATGTAGTTTTGCGTCTAAAAGCAGTTTTGAACCTTGAAAAGCGTTTTACGTAGAAAGCAATTTGCAGTTATAAATGGAATCCGAATGTAAGCGTAAACTGCAATGTGAAGATCGTACGAAAACACGATTTACGTTTGAATGCAGATTCTGAAAGATCAGAGCTTAGAAACTCGTTCGTTAAGGCGCAGAGGGCAGTAGCAATGTAGGAGGTTTGCAGTAATGATAAAGTGCTCAAGGTAAAAGCAAACCAGAGATTTAGAGTGGTTCGGTCAGTCTTGACCTACTCCACTTTTGGCTTCCTCCTCCGACGAGGTCACCGACGTCAACTAGCTGCCTTCCTTCAATGGGCGAAGGCTAACTGCCCTTTTACAGTTTCTCTCCTTTTGACAGGCTTAGGAGACAACCTTTACAGATCCTTTCTCTCCTCTCTTTACAACTCAAGACTTGAAGAACAGAAGTAGGAGAACTTTAGGACTTTACACAAATTTGAGCTCTTAGAATCACTGAAAAGATCAAGAATTCAGTGTGGATCTATATCTTTTCAGTGCTGAATGGGTGGGGTATTTATAGGCCCCAACCCAATTCGAATTTGGAACTCAAAACGATCAAATCCCGGAATTCCGGGATCAGGCGGTTGCACCTCTTGACTGGAGAGGTGGCACCGCCTGGCAGAGCTCGAAGACTGAGCTCAGGCGACTGCACCTCTCTGCCAGAGCTCGAAGACTGAGCTCGGTGGTTGCACCGCCTGGCAGAGCTCGAAGACTGAGCTCGGTGGTTGCATCACCTAGCAGAGCTCGAAACTGAGCTCAGGCTGATGCACCTCTCTGCCAGAGCTCGAAACTTGAGCTCTGGCGGTGCTACCTCTTGACAGAGGAGGTTGCACCACCCAGTCTCGCTTGGAGACCGAGCCCTGGGCGGTTGCACCTCTTGGCTGGGGCGGTTGCACCGCCCAGTCTCGTTGGGAGACATAGCCTGGGCGGTTGCACCTCTTGGCTGGGGCGGTTGCACCGCCCAGCCTCGCAGCTCTGGCGGTTGCACCTCCTGGCTGGGGCGGTTGCACCGCCCAGCCTCGCAGCCCTGGCGGTTGCACCTCCTGGCCTAGGCGGTTGCACCGCCTGGTGCAATCAGGGTCCGAATGGTTCGCTCCATTCAGCCCAATTTGAATCTTTTCAGGGGCCCAATTGCCCCAAGATTAAGCTAATGGGATCACCTCCCATTTTCAAGCTTAATCATCGTGCTAACTATGATTAACTCTAAGACAACTTCTGCAGCTATGCTCCGATGCGTCAATTGCTTCTTCCGGCGAGTTTCCGGCGAACTTCCGTCGATCATCCGATAAACCCTCGGTGATCCTTCTGCGGACATCCGGCATACTCCTGGACTTTGCGACGATCCACTTGGCGAGTTCCGACGAGCTTCGCTTGGCAAACTTCAGGACTTCTCGGCTCTGTTCTCGCTGAACCTCCGACGACCGTCCGAACTTCCGTCGAACTCTCGAACTCCCAACGTGATCATGATCTTGACTCCGGCGCAACACCTGCTGCTTGTCTTACTCTCATCGTAGTTAATCCTGCACACAAAATCAAAACTTCGATCGAGACAATTAATCCTAAGCAATTAACCAAGTTGTCCGACATGTCATTGGTCCCTCGACGCTTCGTCCGATTCTTCGGCGCATCGTCCTCTTCTGCAGCCTATTGCCCAATCGGCCAGTTGACTCCGCAACTCCGATATCCTTGGCACAATACCCGCTCTTCTTGGCCCGATGCCCGAGTCCACGGCCCGAAGCCTTCTGTCGATACGTCGACCGATCCACCGGCCCGACGTCCAGTCTTCTGACATGTTCCTTCGGCACAACATGATTTTCCTGCTTTAATTGTCTCATCCTGATCGAAGCATCCTGCGTCACTCAAAACACAGATTAAATAATAAACATATATCAAGTAGTTTCATCATCAAAATACGAGATTCAACACCCCTTTGTCATCAACAAAAAGGAGAAGTTCCAACTCTAATGTGTTTAGAAGTAGGAGTTCAAATCATTGCATAATAAATATAATTTTTAGTTTTATCATTATGCAAGCTAGCAAAAATTTTATAACATGTAAGCTAGCAGTTTTGATGTTCAAGAAGGCAACTCTTGCTTCTTGAAATGTGCAAGTTGCAAGCTAGCAAATGTTTGCTTCCTTTGCAATGTTTGAGCTCGCAATTTTGTTTTCATTGTAAAGTGTAAGTTTAGCATGTTTAGCATTTTGAGATAGCCAAGATAGAACATTTTTGCATTTTCTTGAGATTTCAAGCTAGTAATTATCGGTGATGTTCAAGATAGCAATTTCTTCTCTTTTGAGAAATGTAATTTTTGCTTTTGTCTTTAATTATACAAGCTAGCTAGTTTGCCTCTTTTCATGATGTCCACGCTAGAAATTATTGCTCCCCCTGTGTCATTGTCAAAAAGAAGGGAAGACCCTTATATCAATTTTCAGATTATGATAAAGGTATCAATCTTATTTGTGCATCGTTATATATTCAAATTAAAACATATATAATTTTAAAAATCTTATTTTTAAAAAATAAATCAATCATCATTAATGGGCATATCATACATGATACTCAAACATTAAAATTTTTAAGCATTTATCAACATGTTGATCATGATACCAAACATTCATCATTTAAAGCATTCACGATACATATCATATGCAATACATCATGTACATCATTGTCATAAGTATTGCATGTATTTTTATCTAAGGGAAAAATCATAGTGTTGCATGCATCATTCCAAAACATTTCAAGCCATACAAGTCATAAATACAAAGAAATCATGTCATGAAGGATAAAATCATTTGAATACCAAAAGACATGATTCATATAGTAAATATCTTCTTTAAATAAAATATTAAAAAAAATCATAGGAGTACAAAGAAGAGATCTTGTTTTGAAAGAAAAATCAAGTAATAAATCCAAGAACTCACAAGGAAAAATCATGATTCATTTAGAAAATCTCCTCTTAAGAAAATATCAAGTAGAATCGAAGGAGATCGATTAATAAGAAATTTTGATTCATAATAAAATCTCATGTATCGAATGTCGAAAAATTGATTCAAAAAAAAATCACAAGTTATATTCAAGAAAAAAATCATCATTCATTTTCAATTAATTTAATTTGTCAAATCAACATTTCTTGGGTATGCATGATATCAAAACATGGTTTCAAATCTTCAACATATAATATACATAAATTCAAAAATCAAAAGGAGAAGGGAAGAATTCAAAGGTACAAAGATTTCAACCATCTCATAAACAAATGAAGGATCAAGTCATGAATCCAAAATTCCATGAATCATTTCAACAAATCTCCTTTTAAATAATCGAAATGATCATCAAAGGAAATCTCATATTATTCCAAGAAATCAAGATCATGATTTTGATAAAACTTATCTTAAATTCAAATCATCAAAATCATTTTTATGGTTCACAAAATTCATAACATAAGTAGATTCATGATTTCATTGATAATATATTTTTTCTTTTTTTAAGTATTTCATTTTAAGTGATTGATTTTATGTTAGCATGCTTTTTCATTTATGTTAAATAAAAACATGTATCAACGTTTAGGATAGAAAAATAAATTTCATCATAAAACCATCAAGATCAATAGATTTTCAAAAATGAATTGTTAGGATCAAGAAAATCCGAAAATGAAATTTAACACTTTCATGCATTCAGACATGGTTTTGCTATAGATTTTCAAACACAATCATGAAGATAAAACATGCTCATGATCATGGAAATTTTTGTATCCAAAACATATAATTTCCAACATATTATTAAGGCATGTAATAGTGTAAAGTTCTCATTATAGCAATTAAGTGAATGAATTAAAAATGTCCAAAAAATGATTTTAATAAGTCCATACTTTCAGACACATTTTTGCTATATATTTTTCAAATACACTCATGAAAATAACACATGCTTATCATCATGTATAACTTGAAATCTCATGCATAAAATTGTCAATCAAAATATTTAATATTACATCATTATACATTTCTTCAAATCAAACATGATTTTATTTAATCAAAATCGAGAAATAACAATGGAAATCAACATGATACACATTATTACTTCTTAACCACATATGGCATGATTTCATATTTTCAATCAAAATCATTTTGTTTGTTTATCATAAAATATATATTTTTCATGATTATTTTCAAAACTACTAGCATGATCATAATTTTTGCATTTTCATTTTATTATTTAAACATGTAATTTTTAAGAAAATTAATTCTATACTAAAAAAAGAAAATGCATTATGGAAAGCATCATGTAATTTCGAAATAAATTAAGGGGGTTTTGAATGCCTCATCGTTGAATGTCGTTAAGGCGTAGTTTGCCACCTCACCTTTTTTTATTTTCTCCTCCTCTTCGGAGGAGCTCGATTCATCCCACTTTATGTTCTTCTTCTTACATTCAAAGCAAGTAGTTCCGTTCTTTTTATTCTTAATTTTTTATTTCTTTAATTTTTTAAATTTCTTAGTTAGTAGTTCTTGTTCACCATTACTCGAGCTTATGCTCGAATGGTCTTCAAATGTTCTATATCCCAAATCCTTCTTGTTCTTTGGAAGGTGATTTTGTTCATCATGTTTATCATGTGCATTGTGCACCATTTCATGTCATCAATGAACCGATAAGTTCTTCAAGTGGAAAAATATTTAAATCTTTTGTTTCTTGTATTGCCGTTACTTTTGATTCCCAAGCTTTAGAAAGCGATCGTAAAACTTTACTAACAAGTTCAAAATTCGAGAAACATTTGCCAAGAGCTTTTAACCATTGACGACATCCGTAAAATGGGTGTACATGTCAACAATGGTTTCGCTCGGCTTCATTCGAAAAAGCTTGAAATCATGCATTAAAAAGTTGATTTTTGAATCTTTAACTCTAGAAGTGCCTTCGTGTGTGATTTCAAGAGTGTGCCATATGTTGAAAGTCATTTCGCACAAAGAAACCCGATTGAATTCATTATTATCTAAGGCGCAAAACAAGGCATTCATAGCCTTTGCATTAAGAGCGAAAGTCTTCTTCTCCGATTCATTCCAATCGATCATTAGAAGAGAATACTTCAAAAATCCATTTTCGATAAGATTCCAAAGTTCAAAATCTATTAAAATAAGGAAGATCCTCATTCGGGTCTTCGAATAGGTGTAGTCCGTCCCATTGAACATGGGTGGACGTGTAATAGAGTGGCCCTCTTGGTTTCCGGCGTATGCAATCTCTCTTGGGTTTTAATCCGTTTGAGAGTTAACCTCGCTCTGATACCAATTGTTAGGATCAAGAGCACTAAGAAGGGAGGGTGAATTAGTGCAGCGAAAAACTATCGACGATTAAAACTGCATTCGTACGTTGAAATCCGATTCCGACGTAAAAGTCATTTCGTGCAGATAATAACTTTGAAAGCTTACGAAAACGTATTTGAAGTAAAGTAAGGAAAGCAGTTTGCAGTTAAGATAAATAGCATAAAAGAAATGCAAACCAGATTTTAGAGTGGTTCGGTCAAACATAACCTACATCTACTTTCAGCTTCCTCCTCCGACGAGGTCACTAGCGTCTACTAGAGGCCTTCCTTCAATAGGCGAAGGCTAACTACCCTTTCACAGTTTCACTTCTTTTGATGGGCTTAGGAGACAACCATTACAGAATTTTCTCTCATCTCTTGAAAAATCAAAACTTGGAAGAAAAGAGGGAGGAGAACTTCTAGCCTTTACAACACTTTTGAGCTCTAAAAATCACAGAATAAGATTAGATTTTCAGTGCCCTTTCATACAGAAAGGGTGAGGTTTATATAGGCCCCAAACTGGTTTGAATTTGGAGCTCAAAAATATCATCTCCCAGATTTTCAGGATCCTAGCGGTACTACCGCCTGACTGGGCAGTACGACCGCCTATCAAAGCTCGGAGACCGACCTCTGGCGGTGCCACCGCTTGACTAGGGCGGTACCACCGCCCAGTCTCGCTCAAAGACTGAGCTCCTGGGCGGTGCCACCGCTTGGTAGGAATTCTAGGTCCGAATGGGCTGATCCATTCAACCCAATTTGGGTCTGTCAAGGGCCCAATTGCCCCCAGATTAAGTTAATGGGATCACCTCCCATTCCTAACTTAATCTAAATGCTAACTACGATATTTCTTAAGATATTTACTGTAACTTGCTTTGGTGCATCAATCGCTTCTTCCGGCGAGCTTCCGGCAAACTTCCGACGAACATCCGATGAACCCTCGGCGATGCTTCGGCGGACTTCCGACAAACTCCTGAACTTGTGACGATCCACTTGGAGAGTTCCGACGAGCTTCTTTAGCAAGCTCCTGGACTTCTCGGATTTGTTCCCGTAGAACCTCCGACGACCGTCCGGACTTCCGTCGAACTCTCGAACCCCCAACGTGATCATGGTCTTGACTCCAGCGCAACTCCTACTGCATGTCTTACTTCCATCGTAGTTAATCCTGCACATGTAAAACAAACTTCGATCTAGACAATTAATACTAATCATTAATCAAGTTGTCTGGCATGTCATTGGTCTCTCGACGCTTCGTTTGATTCTTCGGCCATCGTCCTCTCCTACGGCCTAATGCCCAATTGGTTAGTTGACTCCGCAACTCTGATATCCTTGGAGTAATTCCCGCTCTTCTTGGCCCGATGCTTGAATCCACGACTCAAAGCCTTCTATCGATATGTCAACCGATCCACCGGCCCGACGTCCAATCTTCTGATATGTTCTTCTGGCCCAACATGATTTTTCTTGCTTTAATTGTCTCATCTTGATCGAAGCAATCCTTCGTCACTCAAAACGTAAATTAAAACATAAATATAATTATCAATTGGTTTCATCATCAAAATATGAGATTCAACATTGATGAACTTATGATCTAATCTGCGTTTTGAGTAACACAGGACTAGCTTCGATCAAGGAGAGGCAAATTGATTAAAGTAGGAAGAATCATATTGAGCCGGAGTGGAATATGTCAAAAAATTGGACGTCGGGCTGAAGGATCGGTTGGTGTATCGGTAGAAGGCTTCATGTCGTGAATTCGGGTATTAAGCCAAAGGATCGGACATTGTGCCAAGAAGATCAAAAGTTGTAGGAGTCAACATACCGATTGGGTAAGACACCGAAGGAGAGGATGATGTATCAAAGGATCGGACAAAGCACCGGAAGAACCAATGATATGCCGGAGAACATATGATTAAGTGCTTTGTAATAATTTACC
>NC_088346.1:35190000-35205000 GCF_036884655.1 Musa acuminata AAA Group | reverse complement strand
CACAATATACTCACATGTTAAGCACGTGCATCGAAGAGGAAAAAAGGTCGCACGAGCTAAGCTACAGGCTGGCTAAAGTCCAGAGCCATACATATACTACAACCAGTGGGCCGCACAACACTAGGCCTTAAGCAGCAGGCCACCCTAGCCCGTCGCTTGGCCTACCTACCAAGCCACCAGCCTGGTCCAATCAACCTACTGTGCTCGAGTCGAACCCTCACCCACGCTCGAGGTCGCACTAGACCAAGCCAAAGTTCAATATTTTTATCTAGCAAAAAAGAAAATATTATTGTAAAGACAAGAATTTGACTTCAAAAAAAAAAAAAAAAAAGAGTCTTCTGTAAATTACAAATATTGAAACAATAGTTTTTTTTATAAATTTAGGATTTGATAATCTAATAGTATTAAGGCAATGGTTTTGAGGATATGTTGGAATATAGGATTCTAGGCTTAGAATATTAGATGATTCAATTAGTTTTGAGATTTAGATTTTAGATTTACACAATAATACAACTAAAGAATGATTTTAAGAGATTAAAATTATTTTATTGTGTATAATATGATTTATTTTTATAAAAAATAATTAATTAAAGATGTTACTTAAGGAGATTCTCATTAAATGACTTGAACTGAAAATATTAAGCAAAAAACTAATATTTTAATAATTTTTTTAAAGTATAAAAAGTGTTATAATATTTTGTTATAGAAACTCTTGTAAAGTCTAATGTTTTGAATATAATTTTGTTATGACACTCTTATGAGAAGTCCATAATAGTTATTAATTCAATTGTAGTATGTATTGTTTTCTTTGTAATAAATATATAAATATTGATTGACTTAGTTATAAAGATGCACACATTAGATTTATATCTAATATTTAAAAAAATTGTTAACCTGACTAGAAATATTATATGATGCTTATGTTCATTGTGAAATATCTAGATTTTTATTTCATAAAAAAATTTATTTTGATGAGTCTTGTAGTTTTTTTTAAATATAGTCTATTCATGTTGGGGATTTAGAATTTTTTCATATAATTTTATTATAAATTTTAAGTTGATTATACATTAATAAAGTTTGACGTAATTGGAATATTATTCTTGTTTATAATTATGAATAGAATAAATTTAATAAAAAATTATAAGAATATATTTGCTACTTATTATGTAGTTTCTTTAGGATCAATGATTGATTTTCTTCTTCACTTTTATCATAACATTACTGTGAGTGTTGGTAGTTAACATATCTAGTTTTATTAATAGGAGATAATAGTAAGTATCAATTATTTTCTCATATGTAAAAGTTTTGACAAATTTTAAGTACAAAAGTTTTGTACGGTCTTTCAAAAATATATAAATTGAAAAGTATTTACCCTTATAATTTTTGTTATCACATATTATTCTTAAAATTGAGAATATGTTAGGATGATTTGTAGAAGTTAATTTTAATGTTAATAATATATGTGCTTTAGTAGTTTAATAAATTTGATCATGATATCTTAAATTAATTGTATAATTAACTAATTTGAATAGAATTTTGATTTAATAAGTTTCAAATTAATTATTAGATATTATTTGTCTAATGCAATGATGAGATCTATTGAGAATTAAATATAACATTATTTTTTTGACACATATAATATATAAATTATTTGAAACTATAAAATAATATATGTTGAATAGTTGGATACTTTTTTTTCTTGAGTTACACACATGAAACTTCAACTTTTATCTTATGTCAATAATCAATTTATTTTAAAATTTGAAAAATTTTAATAATTCATTGGATGTATATTTTGATGTGTTTGTTAATTATCACTTTACATGGGTTATGTAAAACCAAATTAATTGAATGTGTTTCCCCAATTTCTTATATATCTTCACTTTTATCATAACATTATTGTGAATGTTCATAGTTAACATGTCTAGTTTTATTAATAGGAGTTAATAGTAAGTATCAATTATTTTCTCATATGTAAAGTTTTGACAAATTTTAAGTACAAAAGTTTTGTATGGTCTTTCAAAAATATATAAATTGAAAAGTATTTACCCTTATAATTTTTGTTACCATATACTATTCTTAAAATTGAGAATATGTTAGGATGATTTGTAGAAGTTATTTTTAATATTAATAATATATGTGCTTTTGTAGTTTAATAAATTTGATCATGATATCTTAAATTAATTTTATAATTAACTAATTTGAACAGAATTTTGATTTAATAAGTGTCAAATTAATTATTAGATATTATTTGTCTAATGCAATGATGAGATCTATTGAGAATTAAATATAACATTATTTGTTTGACACATATAAGATATAAATTATTTGAAATTATAAAAGAATATATGTTGAATATTTGGATACTTTTTTTTTCTTGAGTTACACACGTGAAACTTCAACTTTTATCTTATGTCAATAATCAATTTATTTTAAAATTTTAAAAATGTTAATAATTCATTGGATTTATATTTTGATGTGTTTGTTAATTATCACTTTACATGGTTTATCTAAAACCAAATTAATTGAATGCGTTTCCCCAATTTCTTATATATTTTGTGCTGAAAAAAAAAAAAACACATCTTTTGATTTAAACTTAGTTGGCACATTTACATCTAAATATTTTTAAGTTGATTTAGATTTATATCATTTTTCATATGAAATTTAAGGGGCCAAATTTCTTTTAAGTGGAGAGGAATATAATCGCAGATGATTTTTCTCCCTTAACATAAATCAAATTATCATTACTTTATTTAAATTTTTAACTTCTTTGTTTATATAGTCTAATTAAGGATATTATTAAAATCGATTTCTTTAATAATATGGACAAGTTAAAAATTTTATAAATTAATTAAATTATTAATTTATTTATTTATTAATGAGTAATTTAATTTTTAGAAAGTAAATAGTTCATTTTTATGTGTGAACCATAAAAAATAAATATTATCTTTCTATCTTTATGTGTGAAAATAAAATAAAAAATAAAAATAAAAATAAAATTTTAATTATTGCTTGTCTTTTGAAGAGAGCTCATCTTTTTCCTATTTTAAAGGAGCTCATCCTCCCTCATACATTACTGAGCTTAGTAATGAAAAGATTGAAAAGAGGATTATTGGATAAAATGATACCCAAGGAGAGGTAGGATCCTCTATTTGTTTCTCATCAATTTGGGTTCATGTTTTGAAATCTTTGATATTATAATTGTTATAATTTTATGATGCATAAGAATATTTTAATTTCAAAATTTTATGATTAATAAATAGTGATAATTAATTTATGATATTAAAATGATTATTTGACTTATAATGATCTTTTAAGTTTAAATGACTTTCAAGATTGATTTAATTATCAAAATTTTTATTTTTAGATTAATATAATAGTTTTAATTTATTTAATTAGATATATCTATGTTTAAAGAATTATGTGCATAATTTTATGATTTAATTAGTTTTAAATTAAAGATCATAAATTTAAATTATATAATTTATAGATTTGAATTACTCTCTAATAATTTAAAATATTCAAGTCTAATTTAATAAGAGAAGTTTAATTGGAGTTTGACCTAAGTCAAGTTGATCTACTAGTTGGGACGACCCAACCCATGTGGCTAAATATAACCCAACTCATGTGACAATACACGACACAACTTATGTGGTCAAGTATGATTCAATCCATGTGGTCATGTATGACCTAGCCCATGTGACAAAGTATGACCTAGCCTATGTTGTCTAGTATTGTTGAATCTCGTATTTTGATGATAAAACTACTTGATATATGTTTATGATTTAATCTGTGTTTTGAGTGACGCAGGATGCTTTGATCAGGATGAGACAATTAAAGCAGGAAAATCATGTTGTGCCGGAGGAACATGTCAGAAGATTGGACGTCGGGCCGGTGGATCGGTCGACGTATCGACAGAAGGCTCCGGGCCGTGGACTCGGGCATCGGGCCAAGAAGAGCAGGTATTGTGCCAAGGATATCGGAGTTGCGGAGTCAACTGGCCGATTGGGCAATAGGCTGCAGGAGAGGACGATGCGTCGAAGAATCGGACGAAGCGTCGAGGGACCAATGACATGCCGGACAACTTGGTTAATTGCTTAGGATTAATTGTCTCGATCGAAGTTTTGTTTTAAGTGTGCAGGATTAACTACGATGGAAGAAAGACATGCAGCAGGAGTTATGCCGGAGTCAAGACAATGATCACGTTGGGAGTTCGAGAGTTCGACGGAAGTTCGAACAGTCATCAGAGGTTCTACAGGAACAAATCCGAGAAGTCCATGAGCTTGCTAAAGAAGCTCATCGGAACTCGCCAAGTGGATCGTCGCAAGTCCAGGAGTTTGCCGGAAGTCCGCAGGAGCATCACCGAGGGTTCATTGGATGATCGACAGAAGTTCGCCGGAAGCTCGCCGGAAGAAGCGATTGACGCACTGGAGCAAGTTGCAGTAAATGTCTTAGGAAAAATCGTAGTTAGCACAATGATTAAGTTGGAAATGGGAGGTGATCCCATTAACTTAATCTTGGGGCAATTGGGCCCCTGAAAAACCCAAATTGGGCCGAATGGATCAACCCATTCGGACCTTGATTTCTGGTGGGAGGTGCAAACGCCCAAGCCAGGAGGTAGCACCGCTTGGGCTAAGTCTCCAAGCGAGACTGGGTGGTGCAACCGCCCCAACCAGGAGTTGGCACCGCCTGGGCTCAGTCTCCGAGCGAGACTGGGCGGTGCAACCTACCATGATAGGAGGTGGCACCGCTTGGGCTTGGTCTCCGAGCATTGGCTGAGCGGTGCAACCGCCTCAGTCAGGAGGTTGCACCGCCTGAGCTCGGTCTTCGAGCTCTGGCAGGAGGTGCAACCACCCCTGATAGGAGGTGGCACCGCCCAGAGGCTCAGTCTTCGAGCTCTGCCAGGCGGTGCAACCGCTCCAGTCAGGAGGTGCAACCGCTTGATCCCGAAATTCCGGGAATTGACAATTTTGAGCTCCAAATTTGAATTGAGTTGGGGCCTATAAATACCCCACCCATTCAGCACTAAAAGAGCATGAACTTACACTGAAATCTTGATCTTTTTCTGTGATTCTTAGAGCTCAAAATTATTGTAAAGGCCAAAAGTTCTTCTCCCTTTGTTCTTCCAAGTTCTGAGTTGTAAAGAGAGGAGAGAAAATTCTGTAAGGGTTGTCTCATAAGCCCGTCAAAAGGAGTGAAACTGTAAAAGGGTGGTTGGCCTTCGCCTATTGAAGGAAGGCCTCTAGTTGACGTCGGTGACCTCGTCGGTGGAGGAAGCCAAACGTGGAGTAGGTCAAGATTGACCGAACCACTCTAAATCTTGGTTTGCATTTACTTTGAGCATATTATCTTTACTGCAAACCTCCTCTAAAGCTTACTGCTTTCTGTGCATATACGATCGGGTTTTAAGCTTTGCACTTTCCGAATCAGCGTTTAGACGTAAATTTGTTTTTTCGTACGATCATCATATTTCAGTTTGCGTTTACGTTTTGATTTCAATTATAACTGCAAACTGCCTTTATATCCTTGCTTAAACTGCATCTTGCCTAATCAAGTGATTTACGAACATTTAGACATAAATCAGCTTCTTCATACGAACGTCGTATTTCAGTTTGCGCTTATATTCTGGTTTTCATCATAACTGCAAACTGCCTTCATAGATTGATTTTAACGTCATCTCGCTTGATCTTAAGTTAAAGTAATCTTAGAATCGGCTTTGACACCGAAATCGTTTTTATCGTTCGAACGCAGTTTCGTTTTTATCGTTGAAAGATTTCCGCTGCACTAATTCAGCCCCCCTCTTAGTGCTCTTGATCCTAACAATTGGTATCAGAGTACGATATTTCTCATTTCGGATTTACACTCGAGAGAAATGGCTCTTCATGGCTTTCAAGAGGGCTTATCGGTTGTTCATCCACCGTTGTTTAACGGATTGGATTACACTTATTGGAAAACTCGAATGAGAGTTTTCTTGATTTCTATGAATTTGGATTTATGGAATATTGTTGAAAACGGTTTTCAACTTCCCTCTAAACCGATGAACGAATGGTCGGATTTGGAGAAGAAGTATTTTTCTTTAAACGCAAAGGCTATGAATGCCTTATTTTGTGCTTTGGACAAAAATGAGTTCAATCGGATTTCTACGTGCGTAACGGCTTTTGACATTTGGCGAACACTTGAAATCACACACGAGGGAACTAGTAGAGTCAAAGACTCGAAAGTTAACATTTTATTGCATGATTTTGAGCTTTTTCGAATGCAACCAAGCGAGACTGTAGGCGACATGTACACCTATTTCACGGATGTCGTCAATAGTTTAAGAGCTCTTGAAAAATGTTTTTCGGATTTTGAACTCGTAAACAAGATTTTGCGTTCTCTTTCTAAGAAGTGGGATTCAAAAGTAACAACAA
Organism: Musa acuminata AAA Group; assembly: GCF_036884655.1. Taxonomy (NCBI): domain Eukaryota; kingdom Viridiplantae; phylum Streptophyta; class Magnoliopsida; order Zingiberales; family Musaceae; genus Musa; species Musa acuminata. The sequence goes on along the minus strand of NC_088346.1, from coordinate 35,198,590 downwards.
TACAAGAAGCTAAAAACCTAAACAACCTACCACTTGAAGAACTAATTGGTTCATTGATGACATATGAAATGGTGCACAATGCACATGATGAACAAAACCACCTTCCAAAGAACATGAAGGATTTGGAACTCCGGACAAATGAATACCACTTGAGCGATGACTCAAGTGATGAGGACAATGATGAACTTGAACTTCGAACACTAAATCTTAATAAGTTTATTAAACAAAAATCTAAAATAAACAATAAACTTGAACGAAGGAAGAGGCTAAAGAAGAAGAATACAAAGTGGGATGAATCGAGCTCCTCCAAAGACGAGGAGAAAATCAAGAAAGGCAAGGTGGCAAACTACGCCTTAATCGCTTTCAATGATGAGGTAATCGAAATCCCCCTAATTTATTTCGAAATTACTTGATGCTTTCATAATGTATTTTCTTTTTTAGTTTAGAATTAATGTTTAAAAAATATTATGATTATGCTAGTAATTTCGAAAATGATAATATTGCATATTTTATGATAAACAAACAAAATGATTTTGATTGAAAATATGAAATCATGGTTAAGAAGTAATAATGTGTATCATGTTGATGTCCATTGTTATTTCTCGATTTTGAGTATATTAAATCATGTTTAAATTGAAGTTATGATTAATGAGTATATATTTTTGAAATTATGTATGATGATTCTTGATAATTATGGATTATCGATTTTCATGATAATAACAGTGGCTTTAAAAATTGATGCATGTTTTGATTTGACATAAATGAAAAGGCATGCTAACATGAAATCGATCACTTAAGATGAAACACTTAAAAAAGAGGGGAAAAATATTATCAATGAAATCATGAATCTATTTATGTTATAAATTTTGTGAGCCATAAAATGATTTTGATGATTTAAATTTGAAATGAGTTTTATCAAAATCATGATCATGATTTGTCAAATTGAATGAATTGAAAATGAATGATGAATTTTCTCTTGAATGATTGTGACCTGTATTCCTTGTATTCATGATATGATTTTTATGCAATTCTTTGTATTCATGAAAGGTTTATCTCATCACCCAATTATTTTCTTCTTGATATTCCTTATGTGATGATATGAATACATGAAATATTCATTAATTTATTTTGATGTGATGTATTGCATATGATGTAAATCATGATTTAAAATGCTATGAGTTGTTACTAAAATGATGTATTATAAATGTTGATTTAATGTCATGAATACTCTAAATAATGAATGTTTGGTATCATGATCAAAATATTGATAAATAGTTAAAAATTGAAGTATCATATATAAAATGCTCATAATATTGATTGATTTATTCAGTATCATGCATGAATGAAATATAAGGTTTTTGAAGTTGTGCATGTTCGAATTTGAAAACATAATGATGCACAAATAAGATTGAAACCTACCTTTGTCATGATTTAGAAATTAATGTAAAGGGTCTTCCCTTCTTTTTGCCAATGACATAGGAGGAGAAAGAGTTGCTAATGTGCATATCTCAAAGAGAAAATTGCTAGCTTGCGTATCTTAAAATGTTGAAAATTTTTTGCTAGCTTGTATATTGTAAACTTGCTATCGTACTACTATGATGATGAGCATGTCTTATCTTCATGATTGTATTTGAAAAACTATGGCAAAAATATGTCCGAATGATTGAACTTGTTAAAATTAATTTTTGGACTTTCTTGATTGAATGATCAAATCACTCGATTGCCATGATGATTTTACACAATTACATGCCCTAATAACAGGTTGGAAATTATGTGCTTTGGATACAAAAATTTTCATGATAATAAGCATGTTTTGTCCTCATGATTGTATTTGAAAATCAATAGCACAGCCTTGTCCGAATGCATGAAAGTGTTAATTTCATTTTCGGATTCTCTGAACTATTGGTATCCTAACAATTGGATTTTCGAATTATCCTCTTCCAGACTTAATAAGCATATGTCATATCAAGTTTAATTCATATCATTGATTTTTGACATATGGAATCAACTAGCAAATACATCTCTCATACACTTATTATGTGAACAATATTTTGTTTTGAGAAATGGATTTGATGAAATGATTCCTGCTTATAAATTCCTTCTTGAAAAAGGAAGTCATTTTTACGTACAAGGATTTGATTCACATATATATCTTGATACTTGTAAAAATGAAGCGTGCTTTAATATCTTATCAATTTTAACTTCATTCGAGTAACCTCAGAAATAGCTTTCCTCCTCCATGTAAAAAGAAAATAACAAATAAAATGGAAGAAGTTTTCAAAGCTATCTCCATGTCATATTTTCCTTGAGATGTTTAAATATTTGGTATCTTATCACTCTTTGTTGAAAAATGACATGAACCTGCTTGTGGCATCGCACTTATATTTAAAATTTGCTTATATCGTTCTCCTTTTTGTTGATGACAAAGGGGGAGAAATATATGAATTGATGCTATGAACACTGATGCTATGATTATGCCAAGCTTGCATCATCAAGAGATATATGAATTAATATGATTGCCATATTTGCAATGCTTGCATCATCAAGAGATATATGAATTGATGCTATGATTGCCAAATTTGCATTATGCCATGTTTGCATCATGCGTTAAGATATCAAGAACTTGTATCGTAATTTTACGCATTGATATCTTACCATGTGATGAAATGCTACAATTGATAAACACTTGAAATGTTTGCGTTATGATACCAAAAGCTTACATCGCAATTTTACATGTTGATATTTGATAATAGCAAACTTGCATAATGATAAAACTTGATATTATGTTTTTCATTCAATGAGTTGAACCAATATCACAAACACTTGATTGTGGTACTTCTCCTTTTTGTTGATGACAAAGGGGGAGAAGTATGTTGATGACATGACATGTTATGCATAAGTTTATGCATAAGTTCATGATGACGTGTTGCAAGTATTCATGATGAATATTGCAATGACTTGAATTCAGTTTGAATTCAAGATTCTATCAATATGACATATTGATAGGGGGAGTTCGTTTAAACTCCGAGAGTTAAGGTTAACTCTGTCATCAAGTAGTTGTCATCATCAAAAAGGGGGAGATTGTTGAATCTCGTATTTTGATGATGAAACTACTTGATATATGTTTATGATTTAATCTGCGTTTTGAGTGACGCAGGATGCTTTGATCAGGATGAGACAATTAAAGCAGGAAAATCATGTTGTGCCAGAGGAACATGTCAGAAGATTGGACGTCGGGCCGGTGGATCGGTCGACGTATCGATAGAAGGCTTCGGGCCGTGGACTCGGGCATCGGGCCAAGAAGAGCAGGTATTTTGCCAAGGATATCGGAGTTGCGGAGTCAACTGGCCGATTGGGCAATAGGCTGCAGGAGAGGACGATGCGCCGAAGAATCGGACGAAGCGTCGAGGGACCAATGACATGCCGGACAACTTGGTTAATTGCTTAGGATTAATTGTCTCGATCGAAGTTTTGTTTTAAGTGTGCAGGATTAACTACGATGGAAGAAAGACATGCAACAGGAGTTGCGCCGGAGTCAAGACAATGATCACGTTGGGAGTTCGAGAGTTCGACGGAAGTCCGGACAGTCATCGGAGGTTCTACGGGAACAAATCCGAGAAGTCCATGAGCTTGCCAAAGAAGCTCGTCGGAACTCGCCAAGTGGATCGTCGCAAGTCTAGGAGTTTGCCGGAAGTCCGTAGGAGCACCACCGAGGGTTCATTGGATGATCGACGGAAGTTCGCTGGAAGCTCGCCAGAAGAAGCGATTGACGCACCGAAGCAAGTTGCAGTAAATGTCTTAGGAAAAATCGTAGTTAGCACAATGATTAAGTTGGAAATGGGAGGTGATCCCATTAACTTAATCTTGGGGCAATTGGGCCCCTGAAAAACCCAAATTGGGCCGAATGGATCAACCCATTCGGACCCTGATTTCTAGCGGGAGGTGCAACCGCCCAAGCTAGGAGGTAGCACCGCCTGGGCTAAGTCTCCGAGCGAGACTGGGCGATGCAACCGCCCCAGCCAGGAGGTGGCACCGCTTGGGCTCAGTCTCTGAGCGAGACTAGGCGGTGCAACCTCCCCTGACAGGAGGTGGCACCGCTTGGGCTCGGTCTCCGAGCATAGGCTGAGCGGTGCAACCGCCTCAGTCAGGAGGTTGTACCGCCTGAGCTCGGTCTTCGAGCTCTGGCAGGAGGTGCAACCGCCCCTGACAGGAGGTGGCACCGCCCAGAGGCTCAGTCTTCGAGCTTTGCCAGGCAGTGCAACCACTCCAATCAGGAGGTGCAACCGCTTGATCTTGGAATTCCGGGAATTGATAGTTTTGAGCTCCAAATTTGAACTGGGTTGGGGCCTATAAATACCCCACCCATTCAGCACTGAAAGACCATGAACTTACACCGAAATCTTGATCTTTTTCTGTGATTCTTAGAGCTCAAAATTGTTGTAAAGGCCAAAAGTTCTTCTCCCTCTGTTCTTTCAAAGTTCTGAGTTGTAAAGAGAGGAGAGAAAATTCTGTAAGGGTTGTCTCATAAGCTCGTCAAAAGGAGTGAAACTGTAAAAGGGTGGTTGGCCTTCGCCTATTGAAGGAAGGCCTCTAGTTGACGTCGGTGACCTCGTCGGTGGAGGAAGCCAAAAGTGGAGTATGTCAAGATTGACCGAACCACTCTAAATCTCAGTTTGCATTTACTTTGAGCATATTATCTTTACTGCAAACCTCCTCTAAAGCTTACTGCTTTCTGTGCATATACGATCGGGTTTTAAGCTTTGCACTTTCCGAATCAGCGTTTAGACGTAAATTTGTTTTTTCGTACAATCATCATATTTTAGTTTGCGTTTACGTTTTGATTTCAATCATAATTGCAAACTACCTTTATATCCTTGCTTAAACTGCATCTCGCCTAATCAAGTGATTTACGAACATTTAGACGTAAATCAGCTTCTTCATACGAACGTCGTATTTCAGTTTGCGCTTATATTCTGGTTTTCATCATAACTGCAAACTGCCTTCATAGATTGATTTTAACGTCATCTCGCTTGATCTTAAGTTAAAGTAATCTTAGAATCGGCTTTCACACCGAAATTGTTTTTATCGTTCGAACGCAGTTTCGTTTTATCGTTGAAAGATTTCTGCTTCACTAATTCACCCCCCCCCCCCCTCTTAGTGCTCTTGATCCTAATAAGTATAAGGTCACTCATGTAGGAAGGTATGACCTAACCCATATAGCTCGATATAATCCAATCAATATGATTAAGCACGACCCAGCCCATGAGCCAAGCATGGCCTAGTACACTGGTAAAGCTCAACTAATTTATGAGTGAGGTTCAGGCCTAGCTTTGTGATTGGTATTAGACATATCATCATCTATCTATCAAGCCCATTGTACCTCAACCCAACCTGATATCTGAGATAGACATATGCAATGCATGTGACCTGTCTAAGACTCAGATGGTTTAGTCCGATTTGAGCTAGTACTATCTGATAATGTAATTTCCTCTCCCTTTATTGATTTGACTGAATAGGACATGTTTGATCGGTTTAAGCCGGTTAGGGTTTTTCCCAATCAACTTGACTAGCTCAAACTTACTTGACCTAATTAAAATTAATCAAATATAAATTAGAACGGTTTAAGCTGATTTTATTAAATCCTGAATTTTGATAATGAAATCAATTAATGAGTTTATAGACTAATAAACATTTGAGATAAGTGATGCATGAGAAACTTGAATTATGGAAAGGCAAATTGTTGAAGTAGAAGAATTAGATGTTGGGTTAGAGTGCATCATATCAGAGTTCGAGCATCGAGCCGGAAGGATCGAGTATTACGTGAAGAAGGTCGGATGTTGTGGGAGGTCAGCATGCTGATGGATCAGACAGTACGCTGAAGGAAAGGATGATGTGTTAGAGGTTTGGACGAAGTGTCGAATGAATATATGACATGTCGAACAATGTAGGTTTCATGATTGTAATTGTTAAGTCATGATCAAAGTCGTTTAAAGTCTAATTGTGTTAGTTTTGGGGCATAACCATGCAAACTTGGTTAGGAGCCTATTGGGCATTAACTAGGATTGAATTGGGCCTGTTGGAAGGTAAATTCATTGACTTGGTTGGGCCAAGCGGTGGTACCACCCAAGCAGGTGATGGTACCGCTTGTGAGCTAGAAAGTATGGATTGTACTTTTCTAAAATCTCGATGATAGTACCGCCCAAGCAAGCGGTGGTACCGCTAGAGCCTAAGCTGTGTTAGGCAGTAGCACTGCATGACGTAGGTGGTAGTACCACCAGTACCCCGAAAACCCGAGAATTTAAATTTTTGACTCTATTTTTGAAGTCATTTGGGGTCTATAAATACCCCACTCATGCTTGCTTGGTAAAAGCATGAAAACTTAAGATTTAAAGTGTGCAAACTCTCTTGAAAAGTATTGAGTCTCTTCCTCCTTAGGTTTAGAGGTCATTCTAAGGGAGGTATAAGGTTTTCTTGTAAAATAGAGGTGTAAAAGTTCTCTCCTAAGCTTGTAAAAAGGAGAAAGAGCTGTAACAGGGTAGTTGATCTTCACCTATTGAAAAGAAGATCGATAATTAAAGCCGATGGTTTCGAGGGAAGAGGAATCAGGAGTGGACGTAGGTCGAGATCACCGAACCATTATAAATATAGTTTGTATTTCTCCTTATGTTTTTTCTTGCTATTACTAAATGATTTAATTGATACATGATTTTACTAGTTACATAAAAATTATTATTATTATTTAATTATAAATTAATATATTATTATTTTTATATTAAATTATTGATATTTATATATATTTCATAAATATTAAAATTATTTTTGTTATATATGTTTAGTTACTGATATATTTTTATTTTATGTTTATTTTTAGAATAACCTACTCTAAAAATATTTTTCTACAAATATTTATTTTCATGCTGGTCCTACCAATTATCCTTTTTTTAATGAAAAAATATATTTATTATTATAAAAATAAAATTTGAATTCAATAATAAAAAAATCTATAAATTATAAATATTAAAATAATAATTTTTTTTTTTTTTATAAATCTTGGATGTGTGACACTTGAATAGAATGTCAACTAAGCACACATCTGAAGTGAAACTAGTTCAGAGTTCCGCTCAGAGTTTAGACCTCAAACTTTTGTACAATAACTGGCCAACATAAGAATAAATATCCGTACAACATCGATTAGCTTTTAGAATTGAGACCCACATCTATGTTTCAGAATAAATCAAAATTCACGAGTCTAATATGCAATTAGCTAATCCTCTGAAACAAGTCTTTATTATAGGCTAATGACTAGTCAAACAAACCCGTTCATCTATTGAATACAAAAAAGTAATCCATGAACTCATATTTTATCCCATAACAAGTGTATTATGCCAACACAAAGTCCATCACACAACTGAAACTCAAAAACCACAAAATCACTTCTACATATAAATTGATTGTGACATGGCGTGCAGGTACATGTTACAAATACATTATTACAGTTACACTAAAATGATTGTAAACCTAATTTTTCTCTCGTAGCAAGTTATTGATCATATTCACCAAAGGAAGAGTGCCCTTGGACATGATCTCTAACCTAGAAGTATTTGAAGCATGTGAGAATAAAGATAGCCCAAAAGTCACAAGCTCTGGAAGAAATAATCTAGATGACAGAAAACCATGCCAGTAGTGTGGTTCCAGATTGAAAAACGTATCGAAAAATCTCCTTGTTGCTTGCAAGTCAAGTTTAAGCAGGATATCCATACCAAAGCAGAAGAATTCTCTCTGCCTTCTCCTTTCAATAGGCCACAGATCCTTCCAAACTTGTGACGAGAGTTCACTACCCAAGAGGCCATGGTTAGGACCTAGGAACTGAACGATTGAGTTTGCAATGATGGGAGCCGCCGCAAGGGTCCTGGCCACCATGTACCCAGTGGACGGATGAACCATCCCTGCAGTGCCTCCAATTCCCACAACCCTTTGGGGAAGCACTGGGAGCGGCCCACCCATTGGAATCACACATCTCTCATCCTCTTCAATGCTTTTCACTTTTATGCCCAAATGCCTCAGTCTAGCCACCATCCTCTCCTGTATGTCTTCCATTTGCAATCCCGGACGTGCGACTAAGGAAGTTTCTTCCAGAAAAATCCTTGTGGAAGAAAATGGCATTGCATACAGAAATGTTGGAATTCTGCTGTTCCTCTCTTTCAACTCTGTTCCATCTTTGAGGTGTGAATCTCTCCAATCCATAAAAACCATCTTATCCAAATCAAAAGGGTGTTCTTCTACTTCGGCCAAGATGCCATAAGCTACCTGGTAACCAGGATTGTATGGCTTGTCATACTGCACCAGGCACCTTGAGAAGCCTGTTGCATCAAGAACAACAGCTGCTTGAATTGTGACCCCATCGCTGCAAATCAAGAACGATTTGGTCTCCTCGTGGATGACCTTGACAACCTTGGCCTGGTGGAACCGAACACCATTCAATATGCATCTCTGCATCATCTTCGATTTGAGCTGCTTTCGATTCACCCGACCATAAGGCCGTCCGAGGAGCTTCTTCTTCTGATCATCAACATAAACCACAGCACCGGGC
>NC_088346.1:35167500-35182500 GCF_036884655.1 Musa acuminata AAA Group | reverse complement strand
AAATTATTTTCAAAATTCTTGATGAACAATGTAGTATCAACCTTGCCTTTTGTTTTAAACCATAGAGAGCTTTAGTTAATCTAAACACATGATTAGGGAGGCTATTATTTTCAAATCCAGGAGGTTGTTCAACATAGACTTCTTCGGAAATAAAACCATTAAGAAAAGCGCTTTTAACATCCATTTGAAATAACTTAAAATTATTACTACTAGTGTAGGCAAGGAGCATCCTTATGGCTTCTAATCGAGCCACAAGAGCGAAGGTTTCTTCGTAATCAATACCTTCTTCTTGGTTGAAACCTTTGGCCACTAATCTAGTCTTGTTTCTAACCATGATACTATATTCATCTTGCTTGTTTCTAAAAACTCATTTAGTACCAATAACTAAATGGTCAGTTGGCCTAGGAACAAGCTTCCACACCTCATTTCTCTCAAATTGATTTAATTCATCTTGCATTGCGATAATCCATGAATCATCTTTCATGGCTTGGTCAACACATTTGGGTTCAATTTGGGAGAGAAAAGCGGCGTTGGCACCAAAATTTTTAAGAAAAGAACGTGTTTGAACCCACTTTGATGTGTCTCCTAAGATTAGCTCCTTAGAATGAGCATCTACATACTTCCAATCCTTGGGTAAGGATGTTTCGGAAGTGGATGCATCCAAGTTGCTAGTTGGAGATGGGGTTTCATTTAAATTCAAGGAATCAAAATTAACATCATCATCAAAATCGTTTTTCCTGATTTCGAAAATCTCATTGAAAACAACATGAATGGATTCTTCAATAATTAAAGTTCTTTTATTAAAGATACGAAAAGCTTTAGAAACCGAAGAATAACCAAGAAAGATTCCTTCATCAGATTTAGCATCAAATTTTCCTAAGTTATTTTTTTCATTCAAGATAAAAACTTACACCCAAAGACTTTAAAATATGAAACATTGGGTTTTTTGTTGTTCCATAACTCATAGGGAGTTTTGGTGAGTAAGGGTCTTACTAGAACTCTATTCAAAATATAGCATGCACTGTTTACGGCTTCGGCCCAAAAATATTTGGGTAGGCTATGTTCATTCAACATGGTTCTTGCCATTTCTTGTAAATTTCGATTTTTTCTTTCTACTACTCCATTTTGTTGAGGATTTCTAGGAGTAGAGAAATTATGGTTGTATCCATTGAGTTCACAAAATTCTTGGAAATCATGGTTTTGAAATTCACCACCGTGATCACTTCTAATTGACGAAATCATAGAACCCTTCTCATTTTGAACAAGTTTACAAAACTTATTTTACCTAAAGCATTCATTTTTCTGTTTTAAGAAGTAAGTCCATGTGTATCTACTATAGTCATCCACAATGACGAAGGCGTATTTGCTACCTCCTAGGCTTGATGTAGAGATTGGTCCGAACAAGTCCATATGGATCAATTGTAAGGGCCTAGAGGTGCTTATTTGATTCTTAGATTTGAAAGTACCCTTAATTTGTTTACCTAATTGGCAAGCATCACATATATTATCTTTGATGAACTTGATATGAGGAATTCCTCTTACAAGTTCTTTAGATGATATTTGAGTGATTAGTTTCATGCTAGCATGACCTAATCTTCTATGCCATAGCCAAGCATCCTCATTCAAAACAGAAAAACACATTTCATTACACAAATCATTGATGTCAATAGTGTATACGTTATTTTGTTTTAATGCAATCATAGATGTGTTTTTGTGTGGTTTTTCAATTATGCAAGTATTAGATTCAAATCTGACAATATATCCTCTATCACATAATTGACTAATGCTCAAGAGGTTATGTTTTAAACCATCAACTAACAAAACATCTTCAATAAAGAAGTTGGATTTGTTACCTATGGTTCCTTTGCCAATGATTTTACCCTTGTTGTTGTCTCCGAAGGTGACATAGCCTTTGTCTATGCTAGTGAGCTTAGAGAATTGAGATGGATCTCCGGTCATATGCCTTGAGCATCCACTATCGAGATACCATCTCTTGCTCCTAGCTTGCGATGGTATAGGTTTCTACAAGAAAGGATGATCTTTAGGTACCTATTTGCTTTTGGGTGCCTCAAAAATAGATCTACATTGTTTATCATGTTGCATAGAATTTATCATGGTTCCTTTAGGAACCCAAATTAATTTGTTCGGACTAATTTTCTTGAATGGACAATAATGCGTTTTGTGTCCAAGTTTGCAACAAAAGTTGCATTTGCTTTGGTGTCGAACATGTAAGATAGGGCCTTTTATGAAGGTGGTTGGATTTTGGTAAGGACTTCTCACAAATACGATTCCACTTCTTTTGGGAACGTGACCCTTGTTTGCAAGGATCATGTTTAAAGACTTGCTACCAACCTCGAATTTCTTCAAGGTGTCTTTAAGTAGCAAGTTTTCCTTTTGGAGAGCTTCTAGATTATGGCATTTTATGCATGAACCTAAACTATCATGATATTCAGTTTTTAACTTATCAAAACTACAAGTAAGACTATCATGCTCCTTTTTTAGCAATTTATATTTTCTACTTATAATCTTGCATTCATCAAATAAGCCATGGAAGGCATTTAATAATTCATCAAATGATAAATCTGCATCTATTAAATTCGTTATTGTTAGGATCAAGAGCACTAAGGGGGGGGGGGGGGGGGGGGGTGAATTAGTGCAGCGGAAATCTTTCACGATAAAAAAAACGTTCGAACGATAAAAGCGATTTCGGTATGAAAGTCAATTCTAAGATTACTTTAACTTAAGATCAAGCAAGATGACATTAAAGTAAATCTATGAAGGCAGTTTGCAGTTACGATGAAAATCAGAATATAAGCGCAAACTGAAATACGACGTTCGTATGATAAAAGCGATTTCGGTATGAAAGCCGATTCGTAAACCACTTTAACTTGAGATGAAGAGAGATGCAGTTAAAGCAAAGATATAAATACAGTTTACAGTTATGATGGAAATCAGAATGTAAGCGCAAACTGAAATATGATGTTCGTACGATAAAACTAATTTGCGTCTGAACGCCGATTCGGAAAGCACTGAACTTTGAAACACATTTGTAAAAGCACAAAAGGCAGTAAGCTATTGAGGAGGTTTGCAGTAAAGATAAGATGCTCAAAGTAAATGCAAACCGAGATTTAGAGTGGTTCGGTCAATCTTGATCTACTCCACTTTTGGCTTCCTCCATCGACGAGGTCACCGACGTCAACTAGAGGCCTTCCTTCAATAGGCGAAGGCCAACCACCCTTTTACAGTTTCACTCCTTTTGACGGGCTTAGGAGACAACCCTTACAGAATTTCCTTTCCTCTCTTAACGGATTAGAACTTGGAAGAAAAGAGGAAGAAGAACTTTCAACTCATACTACACTTTTGAGCTCTACAAATCACAAAGTAAAATCAGAATTTTGGTGGTTTATGTGTGCTCTTTCAATGCTGAAAGGGTAGGGTATTTATAGGCCCCAACCCAGTTTGAATTTTGAGCTCAAAACTGTCAATTCCCGGAATTCCAGGATCTAGCGGTTGCACCGCTTAGGGGCGATTGCACCGCCTGGCAGAGCTCGAAGACTGAGCCTCTGGGCAGTGCCACCTCCTATCAGGGGCGGTTGCACCTCCTGCCAGAGCTCGAAGACCGAGCTTAGGCGGTGCCACCGCCTGACTGAGGCGGTTGCACCGCTCAGCTAGAGCTCGGAGACTGACCCCAGGAGGTGCCACCTTTGTCAGGGGCGGTTGCACCTCCTGCCAGAGCTCAAAGACTGAGCTCAGGAAATGCCACTGCCTGACTGAGGCTGTTGAACCGCTTGGCAGAAATCAGGGTGCGAATAGGTTGATCCATTCGGCCCAATTTGGGTTTTTCAGGGGCCCAATTGCCCCAAGATTAAGTTAATGGGATCACCTCCCATTTCCAACTTAATCATTGTGCTAACTACGATATTTCCTAAGATATTTACTGCAACTTGCTCCGGTGCGTCAATCGCTTCTTCCGGCGAGCTTCCGATGAACTTCTGTCGATCATTCGATGAACCCTTGGTGATGCTCCTGCGGACTTCCGGCAAACTCCTGGACTTGCGACGATCCACTTGGCGAGTTCCGACGAGCTTCTTTGGCAAGCTCATGGACTTCTCGGATTCGTTCCCGCAGAACCTCCGACTACTGTCCGAACTTCCGTCGGACTCTCGGACTCCCAACGTGATCATTGTCTTGACTCCGATGCAACTCCTATTGCATATCTTATTTTCATCGTAGTTAATCCTGCACACTTATCTCAACATATAGATTAGATAACAAATGATAATTGACTTCATCATCAAAATCTGAGATTCAACAGTTACCTCCTCCCCGATGGCCATTAAGGCGTAATGAGCAACTTGCTCGGTGTTGGACTCCTCTTCTTCGGACGCGCTTGAGTCATCCCACGTTGCTTTGAGCGCCTTCTTCTTTGATGTTCTATTCTTGACTTGGGGACAATCACTCTTGTAGTGTCCCGGCTTTTTGCACTCATAGCAAATAACATGGTCCTTTTTGGGTTCAAATTTATTTTTTGTTTCATTCTTAAACTTGTTTCTTTTAATGAATTTTTTAAAATTTCTTGTTAGAAGTGCCAAGTTATCATCACAGTCCTCATCACTTAAGTTTTCTCTCAAGTGGTCTTCTGAAGTTCTAAGTGCCATATCCTTCTTGTTCTTTGGAAGGATGTCTTCTTGCTCTTCATGAGCTTTGCAAGTCATCTCGTAGGTCATTAATGACCCGATTAGTTCTTCAAGAGGGAAGTTGTTTAGATCTTTCGCCTCTTGAATAGCAGTGACTTTAGGATCCCAACTCTTAGGAAGGGATCTTAGAACCTTATTTACAAGCTCAAAATCCGAAAAACTTTTTTCGAGTCCTTTTAGACCATTGACGATATCCGTGAAACGGGTAAACATGTCGCCAATAGTCTCACTCGGTTTCATCCGGAAAAGTTTGAAAGAATGTATCAAAAGATTGATTTTTGACTCTTTCACTCTACTTGTGCCTTCGTGAGTCACTTCGAGTGTGTGCCAAATATCAAATGCGGTTTCACAAACTGAAACACGGTTGAACTCGTTTTTATCAAGCGCACAAAATAAGGCATTCATAGCCTTTGCATTAAAAGCGAAAGCCTTCTTCTCCAATTCATTCCAATCGATTATTGGAAGAGAAGACTTCGAAAATTCATTTTCGACAAGATTCCAAAGTTCAAAATCCATAGAAATAAGAAAGATCCTCGTTCGGGTCTTCCAAAAGGTGTAGTCCGTCCCATTGAACATAGGTGGACGGGTAATAGAATGGCCCTCTTGGTTTCCGGCATATGCCATCTATTGGAAAATCATGGGGGCGACATCACATGCGCAGCGAAAGAACAAGAAAACAAAATCCCCGATTCCCAAAAAGATGTTCGTCGTCGTGCGAAGATTGGTGCGCAAAATCCGCGAAACTCAAAACTACGTATAAAATAGATTGTGTTACATAGGGAGATCGTATATCCCTATTTCCTTACAGATCCTTGGGAGAGGGTGAAGGAGGTCAATCGTCCTCCTCTTTAGCGGTGATCCACACAGGAGGGTTGCGACGACGCTCCTCAAAACTCCAAGCCTACTCTGAGGTGGAGAGGAAGAGGAGAATAGGAAAGGCAAGCAAAGGCTCTAGCCTATGAGGCTCAGAATCCCTCCTATTTATAGAGGTCCCCTGTCAAACCCTAATGGGTCCTCCCCTAGTGGGTATTGGATCTGCATCCAATAAGACAAGGGCTCCGTCGGATATCTCATATCCGAACCTCTACTCATCGCAATCCCTACCATATGTGTGTGACCCTCTAGGCCCAATATCGAGCTGGCCGTGAGTCATACCTATCAGAACTCCTTCTAACTCAGTGAATTATTATCTCTGTAATAATTCACTCGACTCATCGACTACGGACGTACTAGGCCACTACGCCGTAGTCCCTAGACGATACAGGGGAATCCAATCCATAAGACCTGTCTGTCCTCAGTTACCGTGTACCTATAATCCCTCATCCATCTAATATCCCAGAGACCGTATATCGAGCATGGTGCTGTCAGACCCATATGGTTTCTACTCGAGTCTCGCTTTAATCAGATTCTCCCGGAGAACTCTTTCTCTCTTAACCCGAATGACCCTGGCCAGGGATTTGTCTGAGCAAGAACACATAGGATATTCCTTTCATGACGCCGAGAGTGGATGATCCTCTATCGACACTCAATAGCCCTCGTAAGGTCGACTACCACTCCCAATGACCAGTTGTACTAGATCTGGGACAACCAAACCTATAAGTCTGGTATCAAAGAGTGGAGCACTCATATAGGACATCCTTAGTGTCTCAAGTGTAAGGACCAGATACACCACTAGGGCTACGGAATCGCTGTCTGACAATAAGGCATCATCAACCATCTAGCATTCCGTAAGCGGATCAATCAATGAACTCATTCTCCAATGAGCACCTGTACTGTATCCCTAGTGTCCCTACACGAGCAGCTATGAGACCAGCTATATCCATCATATGGACGGGTATACAGCACACCAGTCTATCCGGTTATCACGATGTCCCTCTCGAGTAACCTATGACCGGGATTATTTAGGATATGTGTTTAAAGGTGGATCGATCTCATTATCGTGATCTCATCACGATCCGATTCCCATTGCACAAATCCAAGGACATCACAATATATATATGCACATTGCAATAGTTATAAAGTGATATACGCCAAAATATAATAAGCAAAAAGATTCTGTATCAAGTCACACGTGCCATCACTCACGTGATTGGCTTGCTGGGCACCTATGACTAGCACCATCTCTCTTGGGTTTTAATCCGTTTAAGAGTTAACTGTGCTCTGATACCAATTGTTAGGATCAAGAGCACTAAGAGGAGGGGGGGTGTGTGAATTAGTGCAGCGAAAAACTTTCGACGATTAAAAAGGTGTTCATACGATAAAAGCGATTTCTGTAGAAAAGTCGATTCGTAAATCTCTTTAACTTGTAATCAAGCGAGATGTAGTTAAAGGAAATCTATGAAGGTAGTTTGCAGTTATGATGAAAGTTAAAATGTAAGTGCAAATTGAAATATGATGTTCGTATGATAAAACTGATTTACGTCTAAACGCCGATTCAGAAAATACAGAACTTTAAAACACGATCGTAAATGTTACGAAGGCAGTAAGCTATTGAGGAGGTTTGTAGTAAAGATAAGATGCTCAAAGTAAATGCAAACCGAGATTTAGAGTGATTCGGTCAATCTTGACTTACATCCTCTTTTGGCTTCCTCCACCGACGAGGTCACCGACGTCTACTAGAGGCCTTCCTTCAATAGGCGAAGGCCAACCACCCTTTTACAGTTTCACTCCTTTTGACGGGCTTAGGAGACAACCCTTACAGAATTTTCTCTCCTTTCTTTAAAGATCAGAACTTCGAAGAAACGAGGGAGAAGAACTTTTGGCCTTTACAACAATTTTGAGCTCTAAAAATCACAGAATAAGATCAGGATTTTAGTGTGTTTTTTGGTGCTCTTTCAATGCTGAAAGGGTGGGGTATTTATAGGCCCCAACCCAGTTTGAATTTCGAACTCAAAACTGTCAATTCCCGAAATTCCGGGATCTGGCGGTTGCACCTCCTAACTGAGGCGGTTGCACCGCCTAGTAGAGCTCGAAGACTGAGCCTCTAGGTAGTGCCACCTCCTGTCAGGGGTGGTTGCACCTCCTGCCAGAGCTCGAAGACCGAGCTCAGGCGGTGCCACCGCCTGACTGAGGCGGTTGCACCTCCTGGCTGGGGTGGTTCAACCACCTGGCAGAAATCAGCGTCCGAATGGGTTGATCCATTCGGCCCAATTTGGATTTTTCAAGGGCCCAATTGCCCCAAGATTAAGTTATGGGATCACCTCCTATTTCCAACTTAGTCATTGTGCTAACTACGATATTTCCTAAGACATTTACTGCAACTTGCTCCGGTGCGTCAATCGCTTCTTTCGGCGAGCTTCCGGCGAACATCCGTCGATCATCCGATGAACCCTCGATGATGTTAGGATCGAGAGCACTAAGAGGGGGGGGGGGGTGAATTAGTGCAGCGGAAATCTTACAGCGATTTTAAAAACGAAAGCTGCGTTCGTCCGATAAAAAATGATTTCGACATAAAAGCAGAATCACAGTGCAGTTTGCGTCTAAGCGCAGTTTTGCGTCTAAGCGCAGTTTGCGTCTAAACACAGTTTGCGTCTAAGCACAGTTTGCGTCTAAGCGCAGTTTGCGTCTAAACTCAGTTTTACGTCCAAACGCAGTTTTACGTCTAAACGCAGTTTTACGTCTAAACGCAGTTTTACGTCTAAACGCAGTTTTGCGTCTAAACGCAGTTTTACGTCTAAACGCAGTTTTGCGTCTAAACGCAGTTTTACGTCTAAACGCAGTTTTGCGTCTAAACGCAGTTTTACGTCTAAACGTAATTTTACGTCTAAATGTAGTTTTGCGTCTAAAAGCAGTTTTGAACCTTGAAAAGCATTTTACATAGAAAGCAATTTGCAGTTACAAATGGAATCCGAATGTAAGCGTAAACTGTAGTGTGAAGATCGTACGAAAACACGATTTACGTTTGAATGCAGATTTTGAAAGATCAGAGCTTAGTAACTCGTTCGTAAAGGCGCAGAGGGCAGTAGCAATGTAGGAGGTTTGCAGTAATGATAAAGTGCTCAAGGGAAAAGCAAACCAGAGATTTAGAGTGGTTCGGTCAGTCTTGACCTACTCCACTTTTGGCTTCCTCCTCCGACGAGGTCACCGACGTCAACTAGCTGCCTTCCTTCAATGGGCGAAGGCTAACTGCCCTTTTACAGTTTCTCTCCTTTTGACAGGCTCAGGAGACAACCTTTACAGATCCTTTCTCTCCTCTCTTTACAACTCAAGACTTTGAAGAATAGAAAGAGGAGAACTTTTGGACTTTACACAATTTTGAGCTCTTAGAATCACAGAAAAGATCAGGAATTCGGAGTGGATCTGTATCCTTTCTGTGCTGAACGGGTGGGGTATTTATAGGCCCCAACCCAGTTCAAATTTGGAGCTCAAAACGATCAAATCCCGGAATTCCGGGATCAGGCGGTTGCACCTCTTGACTGGAGAGGTTGCACCGCCTAGCAGAGCTCAAAGACTGAGCTCAGGCGGATGCACCTCTCTGTCAGGGGTGGTTGCACCTTTCTGCCAGAGCTCGAAGACCGAGCTCAAGCGGTGCATCTCCTGACCAGAGAGGTTGCACCTCTCTGCCAGAGGTGGTTGCTCCTCTCTGCCAGAGGTGGTTGCACCTCTCTGCCAGAGCTCGAAGACCGAGCTCAGGCGGTGCCTCTCCTGTCCAAAGAGGTTGCTCCTCTCTGCCAGAGCTCGAAGACCGAGCTTGGTGGTTGCACCTCTTGGCAGAGCTCGAAACTTGAGCTTTGGCGGTGCTACCTCTTGACAGAGGAGGTTGCACCGCCCAGTCTCGCTTGGAGACTGAGCCCTGGGCGGTTGCACCTCTTGGCTGGGGCGGTTGCACCGCCCAGTCTCGCTGGGAGACATATCCTGGGCGGTTGCACCGCTTGGCTGGGGCGGTTGCACCGCCCAGTCTCGCTGGGAGACATATCCTGGGCGGTTGCACCGCTTGGCTGGGGCGGTTGCACCGCCCAGTCTCGCTGGAAGACATAGCCTGGGCGGTGCTACCTCCAACCCTGGCGGTGGCACCTCTTTCACTATTCCAGCTCACTTGGTTTGGCTCCAAACTTGGTCCAAACCAGTCCGAACTTGGGCCTAATTGGCCCCTACTTGGGTTATAGGATTAACACCTAATCCTAACCCTAATTAACATGCTAACTATGAATTTAAAGACATTTTCTAAGCTATTACAAAGTCCGCAAGTCAAGACTTCTTCTGGCGAGCTTCCGGCAAACTTCCGGCGGTCTTCCGATGAACTCTCGGAAACCATTCTGCGGACTCCCGGCAAGCTCCTAGACTTCACGATTTGATCTTAGCGAGTTTCAACGAGCTTCGTTGGCAAGCTCCGATCTTTCTCGGCGAGCTCCGCGAACTTCCAACGAACCTTCCGGCGAGCTTCCGAAAAACCCTTCGGCAAGTTCCCAACTCATTCTCAGCTAGTTCCGGTAGCATTCCCGACGAACCTTCGGACTTCCGTCGAACTCTCGAACTCGCAACAAATCCTTCGCGCTTGACTCCGACACTTTGTTTCGCTTTATGTCTTCATTGTTATCATAGTTAATCCTGCACAACAAAACCAAACTTCGATCGAGACAATTAATCCTAAGCAATTAACCAAGTTGTCCGACATGTCATTGGTCCCTCGACGCTTCGTCCGATTCTTTGGCGCATCGTCCTCTCCTGCAGCCTATTGCCCAATCGGCCAGTTGACTCCGCAACTCCGATATCGTTGGCACAATACTCGCTCTTCTTGGCCCGATGCCCGAGTCCACGGCCCGAAGCCTTCTATCGATACGTCGACCGATCCACCGGCCCGACGTCCAATCTTCTGACATGTTCCTTCGGCACAACATGATTTTCCTGCTTTAATTGTCTCATCCTGATCGAAGCATCCTGCGTCACTCAAAACGCAGATTAAATCATAAACATATATCAAGTAGTTTCATCATCAAAATACGAGATTCAACAATCTCCCCCTTTTTGATGATGACAACCACTTGATGACGGAGTTAAACTTAACTCCCAGAGTTTAAATAAACTCCCCCTATCAATATGCCATATTGATAGAACCTTGAATTCAAACTGAATTCAAGTCATTGCAATATTCATCATGAATACTTGCAACACGTCAACATGAACATATGCATAAACTTATGCATCACATATCATGTCATCAACATACTTCTCCCCCTTTGTCATCAACAAAAAGGAGAAGTATCACAATTAATCGTTTGTGTGTGATATTGGTTCAACTTATTGCATGAAAATCATGATATCAAGTTTTATCATCATGCAATCTTGTAGCTAGAAGATTTAGCAAGTGTTACATCATGCTTAGAACATTCATGCTATCAAGTTTTAGATATGCAAGTTTTATAGCATATAAGATAGCACTTTTGGTAATGTTCAAGATAGCAAGTTCTACATCATGCAAGCTAGCAATTTAGAGATGTTCAAGAAGGCAACTCTTGCTTCTTGAAAATTTTGCTCACTTTGCTAGATGCGTAAGTTGGCATTTTTGCCTCTTGAGATAGGCAAGATAGCACATTTGCTTCTTTTGAGATAGCAACTTTTTGCTTCTCTTTAGACCAACAAGCTAGCAATTTTTACGATATACAAGTTTCACAACATATAAGCTAGCAAAAATTTCGAAAGCAAATGCAAGATAGCTTTCTTGTGTAAGCTCATGATTCTTGCTTCCTATTGCAATGTGCAAATTGCAAGTTTTGCTTCTTGAGATATTCAAGATAGTGATATTCAAGAAGACAATTTTTCTTCTTGAAATAAGCAAGTTAGCAATCTTTGCTACTTAAAATAGGCAAGCTAGCAATCAAGTTTTCGTAGTTTCGTACTTAAAATAGGCAAGCTAGCAATCAAGTTATCTCCCCCTTTGTCATCATAAAAAAGAAAGAGAGAATACAGTTTTGTAGTTCTCTTTTCCTTTAAAACGATTTCAAAATCATGACAAATGATGAATAATCAAGTTATGAATGTCAAGATAATTTTTCATCATGAATATTTTATCATTGCATGCATTATTATCATAAATTGAAGTATTACATGATATCATATCACCATTCATAATTACATTAATATTTCAATATAATAATTTCTTCTCAAAATGTGTAACTTGGCACTCATAGCATTTTAAATCATGATTTACATCATATGCAATACATCACATCATAATTAGAAAGCACAAGTATTGCATGCATAATTGCACATCATAAATGTTTCATATCATGATGGTATCAATTTTGTCAAATTATATCCTACCATGCATGATCAAAACTTCTCCCTATTTTATCATTGAAAACAAGAAGAAAGTAGGGGGAAGAGCATAAAAGTGTTAAATATTTCAATCATTTCAAGGCATTTATATCATAGATCAAGTCATGATTTGTGATTCATCATAAAGCAAGTTAGTTTTCAATCATCACATTTTAAAATATTTCAAGTTTCAAGATATCAATATGACACTTCATTGAATTGCATTTCAGTTGAAGAACTCCTTTTTGATAAATGTAGGGAGCATAATGAACGATCTTGATTTATAAAGAGCTTCATGTTATAATTATCAAGATCATGATTATGATTATTCTCTTTAGCAGAGAATCACAAAAGCACTTTATTTTTACATAAGAAATCTCATTGTATTATGATTTATAAATTCTTTTTCTGCACATGAATCATAGGAGATATGAATGTGAAACAAATCTTTGCAAGCAAAAACACTATCATTCATATTTCAAGATGGAATTTATAAGCAGGAATCATTTCATTAAATCCATTTTAGAAAAATAGTTTTCATAAGTGTATGAGAAAATCTGATTGTTAGGATACAAATTGTTAAGTGAATTCGAAAATGAAATTAACACTTTCATATATTCAGACATGATTTTTGCTATAGATCTTGAAATTAAATCAAGAAGATCAAACAAGCTCATGATCATGGATAACTTAAAATCTCATGCATAAAATTGTTAATAACCATTTAATATTACATCTTTATGCATTACTTTAAATCAGACGTGATTTCATTCAACAATGTTGATCAAACGTGATACACATTATTACTTCTTAACCATGATCAAAATCATTTTGTTTGTTTATCATGCAATATTATCATTTTCGAAATTATCAGCATGATCATAATTTTTGTATTTTTATTTTTAAACATGTAATTTTCAAAAAAATTAATTCTAAACTAAAAACGAAAATATATCATGAAAGCATCAAGTAATTTTAAAATAAACCAAAGGCATTTTAATTACCTTAATGTCGTAGGCTGGTAAGGCGTAGTTTGCCGCCTCGCTTTTGTTGACTTTCTCGTCTTCAGATGAGCTCGATTCATCCCAATTTTTGTTCTTCTTCTTGCGTTTAAAGCAAGTAGTTCCATTCTTTTTGCTTTTTAATTTTCGTTTCATTTGTAGTTTAAGTTCACCATCACTTGAGCTTATGCTCGAGTGGTCTTCAAATGTTCTATGTCCCAAATCCTTCCTGTTCTTTGGAAGGTTGGTTTGTTCATCATTGTCCTCATCACTTGAGTCATCGCTCAAGTGGCATTCATTTGTCCAGAGTTCCAAATCCTTTCTGTTCTTTGGAAGGTCATTGAATTCAATATGTTCATCATGTGCATTGTGCACCATTTCATATGTCATCAATGAACCAATTAGTTCTTCAAGTGGTAAGTTGTTTAGGTTTTTTGATTCTTGAATAGCAATTACTTTTGAATCCCAAGTTTTAGAAAGTAAGCGCAAAACTTTGTTAATGAGTTCAAAATCCGAAAAGCTTTTACCAAGTGATTTTAAACCATTGACGACATCCGTAAAATGGGTGTACATGTCAACAACGGTTTCGCTTGGTTTCATATGAAAAAGCTCGAAATCATGCAGTAAAATATTAACTTTCGAGTCTTTGACTCTACTAGTTCCCTCGTGCGTGATTTCAAGAGTGTGCCAAATATCGAAAGCCGTTTCGCACAAAGAAACCCGATTGAACTCATTTTTGTCCAAAGCGCAAAATAAGGCATTCATAGCCTTTGCGTTTAAAGAAAAATACTTTTTCTCCAAATCCGACCATTCGTTCATCGGTTTGGAGGGAAGTTGAAAACCGTTTTCAACGATATTCCATAAATCCAGATTTAGAGAAATCAAGAAAACTCTCATTCGAGTTTTCCAATAAGTGTAGTCCAATCCGTTAAAGAACGGTGGACGAAAGACCGACAAGCCCTCTTGAAGAGCCATTTCTCTCGGGTGTAAATCCGAAATGAGAAATACCCCGCTCTGATACCAATTGTTAGGATCGAGAGCACTAAGAGGGGGGGGGGTGAATTAGTGCAGCGGAAATCTTAGAGCGATTTTAAAAACGAAAGCTGCGTTCGTCCGATAAAAAACGATTTCGATATAAAAGCAGAATCACAGTGCAGTTTGCGTCGAAGCGCAGTTTTGCGTCTAAGCGCAGTTTGCGTCTAAACACAGTTTGCGTCTAAGCGCAGTTTGCGTCTAAGCACAGTTTGCGTCTAAGCGCAGTTTGCGTCTAAACTCAGTTTTACGTCCAAACGTAGTTTTACGTCTAAATGCAGTTTTACGTCAAAACGTAGTTTTACGTCTAAACGCAGTTTTGCGTCTAAACGTAGTTTTACGTCTAAACGCAGTTTTACGTCTAAACGCAGTTTTGCGTCTAAACGCAGTTTTGCGTCTAAACGCAGTTTTACGTCTAAACGTAATTTTACGTCTAAATGTAGTTTTGCGTCTAAAAGCAGTTTTGAACCTTGAAAAGCGTTTTACGTAGAAAGCAATTTGCAGTTATAAATGGAATCCGAATGTAAGCGTAAACTGCAGTGTGAAGATCGTACGAAAACACGATTTACGTTTGAATGCAGATTCTGAAAGATCAGAGCTTAGTAACTCGTTCGTAAAGGCGCAGAGGGCAATAGCAATGTAGGAGGTTTGCAGTAATGATAAAGTGCTCAAGGTAAAAGCAAACCAGAGATTTAGAGTGGTTCGGTCAGTCTTGACCTACTCCACTTTTGGCTTCCTCCTCCGACGAGGTCACCGACGTCAACTAGCTGCCTTCCTTCAATGGGCGAAGGCTAACTGCCCTTTTACAGTTTTTCTCCTTTTGACAGGCTCAGGAGACAACCTTTACAGATCCTTTCTCTCCTCTCTTTACAACTCAAGACTTTGAAGAATAGAAAGAGGAGAACTTTTGGACTTTACACAATTTTGAGCTCTTAGAATCACAGAAAAGATCATGAATTCGGAGTGGATCTGTATCCTTTCTGTGCTGAACGGGTGGGGTATTTATAGGCCCCAAC